>NW_025401811.1:0-3102 GCF_020080835.1 Cotesia glomerata
ACAAACGGTTGACCCTGAAGGCCATCCCTGCAACTTCCCGCCACTTACATACCTAGGCGCTTAAAATCGCACTAATAATTGCTCTTCGAGCTCAAAAAAACAACTTATGTCTTATTTTGAGCTCTCCAAGCTCAAAGAGATAGTCTTTCTATACTTTTGACATAGAATTTAATTTCACATAACTTCACACTAATAGATTTGTTTATAGTTAAAAAGATTTGTTAATATTTAACAAATCATTTGTTAGGCCTTAACAAATATTTCTTAGTATTTAAAAAGATTTATTAATACTTAATAAATGAATATCAGATTTATTGAATACAAACAAATCATTTTGAATACTAAGAAATATTTATTTAACATTAAAAATGGTCTCTAATAAATGATTTGTTAGCTATTAACAAATATTATTTAATACAAATAAATTCTTCTATCAGTGCAGTCAATTCGTTCAAGAGATATCATAAACGAAAGAAAACCGAAAAGTGTTTTCTGCACATAACTTCACATAATTTCACATAATTTCACATAATTTCAGTCGATTCTGTTCAAGAGAAATCATGAACGAAAGAAAACCGAAAGTGTTTCCTGCACATAATTTCACATAATTTCAGCCAGTTCGTTTAAGAGATATCATGAACGAAAGAAAACCGAAAAGTGTATTCTGCACATAACCACATAATTTCACATAATTTCACATAATTTCACGCAATTTCAGTCGATTCATTCAAAGAGATAACTTCACATAATTTCACATAATTTCCGCCAATTTCAATCGATTCGTTCAAGTGTTTTTTCCACATAACTTCACATAACTTTACATAATTTTGCATAAGTTCACATAACATTTCTTTTCGGATCGTTTTTAATGAGATAGTATACTTTTAGACTTTTGAGCTCGAAGAAGCATAAGAAAAGCTATCTCTCAAGCTCGGAGAGCTCAAAATAATCCATAAATCGATCCAAAAAAAATTGAGATTGGCACATGCGCTATAGAACTTTCTTCTCAGGAAATGATGCAAAACTTGAATTTGATAAATGATCATTTTCTTTTTTGGCCAAAATTGAACGACCGCTATGAAGCTTGCATTTTAATATTTGCCAAACTTTTTTATTATTATAGATTTCATGTATAACAGTGATAATTACTGTTTTACATTTAAGGACTCTACTTTTATATCATTCAATCCTGCCTTTTAACTTTTATTTCTTGCCATTTTTTGTAGCTATGGCCGATTTTTTAATTAATCTGTACTTGCATTTGCCTGTATTGAGAATGCACTAGTTACTGCTTTTTCAATATAGTGACTTGATTAGGGAAACCACAGAAAAACCCGGTCGTGGTACTGTCGGCGCGCCATCTAGCGGCCTCCCAGTCCAAGCCCATACCTGAGGTACTAGTGAAAAAAAAAATCCTGTTTATGCTAGAGTCTGGATTCAGTACTTTATACGATCTAGAGCGTCGGTTTTATGCCTTAGACTGCTCGGCTATACTGATCCGGTAAAATATAATAAGTTGATATAATTTTTTGTTAAATTAATTACAATAAAAATAATATTCATTAAGTTGTCATTGTATAAGCAATGAAAAAAAATAGCTGTTTTATGCTTTTGAGCTCTTCGAGCTCAAAGTCTTATCAAAGTTCGATGAAACACAATTTTTTATAATTTTCAAACTGTTATAATTTTCAGATGAATCAACCGATTTTCACGTGGTTGGCGACAATCGATGTACTTTTTTGAGCTCTATAAAAAAAGTAGCTGTTTTTAAGCTTTTGAGCTCTTCGAGGCTCAAAAGTCTTATCAAAAAATTTGATAAAACACGATTTATTCAATTTTCAAACTGCTATAACTTTTGAATGAATGAGCCGATTTTTCACGCGGTTGGCGGCAATCGACGCAGATTTTTGAAGCTCCATGAAAAAGTTTTCAGCTTTAAATTGATCGAGCCGCCATGAATTTCGAAGTTATTACGAAAAAACACTTTTTTCGATTTTTTTCGACAACGATATCTCACGAACGCATCAACGGATTCTAACGTTTTTGGCGGGGATCGATGGAGGTTTTTAAGGTTAAGAGCTGATTAGATTTTGAGACCGATCGGTTCAGCCAATTCGGAGATATTTGAAAAAAATTAAAAAAAAAAACTTTTTTTTTCACTTTTTTTGGATTTTCTCGAAATCTACCGGTCCGAATCGGTTCAAATTTTCAGGAAATCTAAGTTTAGTGAAGCCCTTTCGAATGCCACCAACCGCGATGAAATCGGTCAAGTCGTTCAAAAGTTACAAGAGGTTTACATACACACACACACACACACATCCACACACACACCCACACACACACACATACACACACACATACATACAGACGTACGGACATCATCGTAAAAATAGTCAGGGAAGCTTCCTGTGACCTTCAAACGTCGAGATTTGATGAAAACTCGATTTTTGTAAAACGGGGGGAAAACAATAACTTCCCGATTTTGAAAATCTGAGATTTTTAGCGGGAAGTTAAAAATTTTTTAAAGGAGGTTTATTTGGAATAACGCTTAGACGGCTTTATTAATTAACTCCAAAAACTAATCAGCTCTTAACATCAAAAAACTACGTCGATTGCTGCTAATCCGGTCAAAATCGGTCGATTTGTTCGAGAGATGTGCAGGAAAAAAAAACCCAAAAAAGTATTTTTTCGGAATTACTCCAAAATTTATAGTTCGACCAATTGAAACTTGGAAATTCTTTATAAAGCTTAAAAAACTGCGTAGAATGCTGCCAACTGCGTACAAATCGGTTCATTCATTCAAAAGTTCTCGCGGTTTAAAAATTCAAAAAATAGTGTTCTATGAAACTTTTATCAGTCTTTCGAGCTCAAAGAGCTCAAGAGCATAGAAAAGGTATCTTTTAGAGCTTGGAGAAATCAAAAACTTCGTAGGTGCAATTTTAAGCGCCCAGGTATTAAGGGAATTAGCGGGAAGTTGCAGGGATGGCCTTTAGGGTCAACCATTTTCCTCATTTTTTTTCTTAGAAAATAATGATTTTAAAACTTTGACAATTTATAAATATATATAAAATAAATACAATGAAGATTCGATTGATATTTTGG
>NW_025401812.1:0-3101 GCF_020080835.1 Cotesia glomerata
CCTAATAATCTTATGAACGTGGACTTGGCGCGATTTTCTGCGACAGTGAAACTGTTTTTGTTCGGATTTTATAGTATTTTTGTAATTATAATGAAAATTTACAATTGGTACCAACTTAAATCTCGCGTTGGCAGCATTTTTACTGCAAACCATCCTCTTGAAGCTACAGGTTATGTGAATATAATTTGGTGGCACTGGCCGGTCGTAAATGTGGCTGTGTAAGCATGTTAAATTAATTATAATTATATTCTACCGAATCTGTGGAGGAACAGTAAACACAGTCGATGGTCTGGCGCTCCTTTGATGCAACCCAACAGCCAAGGTCAGCCAGGGTTTCTAAATAAGTTGATACATATTACACATATATAACTTAAAACTAAGTGCGCTTTGTACTGGTAGCTTAAATAAAAGAGAAATAACAAAAGAAACAAAAATAATAAGATATTAAGAAAATACTAGAGTATTTACAAATATTACAAAAATATAAATATCATGTTAAATTAATTATAATTATAATAAAATTGACTGAAGATACATGACTGAAAATGTTTAACTAAAGAAGTTTAACTAAAAGATGTGAGGATAAGATACAAGTGAGATTTACATTAATATGTTTAAAAAGAGTTTGGGCGTAACTAATGAGTCAAAAATAGTGTTAACAATTTTTTTTTAATTTTGAAATCTTCCCAATATTCGTCAAAAATTCTTTATTTTAATTTAAAATAATTTAAACAATATAATAATTGATGATTTTTACTTATTTAATAAAATAAAAATAATAAAATGACTTTGGTATTTATTACTTGCCCCGGAATAAATAAACAGATTTGGCAATAGCAGCAGATTATGCACCCATAACAGAGACCATGAGTGTGTGAGTTAAACATTTCTCTCTCTGTAACCTCATTCTATCTTTTTCTTTTTCTGGCTGTTGACGCGATGTTGTGAAATCTTTATTTATTCAGAATAAATGGCTGACGATAAACGAGTTACAAACATAAAATTTGACTTTAAATATTTCAAAAATTATATCGGTAATGTATTATTATTAAATTGTTTTTATATTTTGCAATAATCCAAGTTTCTTGTGTATAGTTTTTTATCCGTTAAAGTTGGGAGGTTAATATTGAAATAAATAATTAAAGTCTCGACAAAAGTTTGTCCGCCATAAGAGCCCGTGTATAAGGAGATAAAATATGTGATTTTTAAAATTTAATATCTAAGTAACTAAACGGTGAATCTTTTTCAAATTTTGGGATTAGATAAATGACGTATTTATTTATACGTATATTTAATTTCAAAGGTCAAAGTTGGAAATTATTTTTTACATTAGATTCGCTCGAACTTCCTTAACTATGAACCTGATTATTAATTTATTAATTTGACTTGATTGTTTGTTATCTTAGAGATATTAACAGAGCTGCGATTTCATTGGTGCTGTAGTTATGATAAAACCTTAATATTGAAGAATTTTTTTAAAAACAAGTCCAAGTATTCCAAAGGCTGCAGAATGTCTTTAATCCTAACAGTTTTATAAAAACTCTTGAAAACAAACGCGGTTGAATAAAATTATTTTTATAGTAAATTATTTAGAAATTATAAGTGATGTTATAGATCTGCTATGGAATGGGTTCCGCTTAAGCATATTGAACAATCCCATAATAAAAGTGAGATGAAATAATGTGAAACCAATTTATTGTTGTTGTGATTGGTCGAAAATAAATACTCTCATTCTGATTGGTTGAAAGTGAATGTAATATACATAAACGACACATAAATACTCATGAAAATAAATATGAGGCGCGCGCTTGCGCCTACAAAGTCGCTCTGGGTGTGATAAAAAGAGCACACGGAGAGAAAAGAATATAATTTATGTCTATGTTAGAATGGTAACCATTACCATGCTACGCGATAGTAACCGGAAACTTTTGTGAGAACTTCAGTAGCCAAATTTGCTAATAAAAAATCTTAGAAATTGTAATAAAAATATGAACAATCACTTATTCGATGCGGAATTAACTTCTGAAAAATAATGTTTTTTTATTTTTTTGATGAAAATTTCAATTTGTTATTAACAAAAAAAATAAGCAAAATAAAAAATCTCAGTTTTTCGTAAATCACTCAATAACTATTGGTGATATCAAAAATCGGAAAAAAGATCAGCTTAAAAGAGAGAAGGGAAATTTCTGAAAAAAAGTCTCGACTCCCGGGAACTTTAATTTGAAAAAATAATTTTTATTTAATGTTGAAAATAGGAGGGTTCCGCGCGACTTTTGTCTGACCGCCTCGATGCTAAAATACTTAAAATACGACGGCAGTTGCGCGGAACCCCTATTTTCAACATTAAGAAAAGAGTATTGTTTTTCAAGCTAGAGTTCCGGAGTCGAGACTCTTTTTCAGAAATTCATTAAATTAAAAACATTTTGTTGTAAATTTAAAAATTAAAAAAGAAATAATTTGGAACATTACTTGGTGTGTGTCGTATTGATGATATGTCAAATTTTTTTTTCAGTCTTAGTAGATAGATTTTACGAATTTCATAAAAAGTAAAAATATTTTGCAACCACGCACACTAAATACGTTTCAAAAATTATTTCTTTAATTTCTAAACACAACAAAATGTTTTTCAATTTCCGAAAATTATAAACAATCATATCGGTTACTTGGATTTTTTTAATATTTTGATTTTATCTTTTTGTAAAAAAAAAAATTTTTTTTCTTCAAAGTCTTATGAACGTGGACTTGGCGCGATTTTTTACAGTGAAACTGTTTTTCGTTCGGATTGAGGAGAGAATTTTCATCAAAAATAAAAAAAATAACATTATTTTCAGAATTTAATTTCGCATCGAATGAGTGATTGTTTATCATGTTTATCCACAATTTCTAAGGTTTTTATTAACAAATTTACACAGGGTTTTCTAAAAGTTTCCGTTACTATGTAGCATTGTAATGGTTACCATTCTACATAGGAATAATATCCCGAGGTCGAAATATCAAAGACCCGTTTAAGCTGTAAAAGTTTCCAAATCGCTTTGTGGTTCAAATTCGCCGCCTTAGAAGACGCCTGTTTTGGCTTCAGCAAGTCGGGGTGAACTAAGGAC
>NW_025401813.1:0-3100 GCF_020080835.1 Cotesia glomerata
AATAGTTCAGAATGTTTATATATGTATGTATATATATATATTAGGGGTCTGCCAAAATGCGCTCCCGTGGAGAACCTTTTATAAACTCCCGTTGGAAACCTTAAGTTGAGTTTCGCTTTTTGACAGCTGGGCTGTGTTTCGGCATTTCCTAAGACATATTTTGGGGGAGACGATGTATTTGATTTTCATAGAATTTTTTTAACAGAAGCTTAGTTTGGGCATTTCCGGTGAAGAGATTCATAATTTGGCCGGAAGTGCCCAATTAAAAACATCTCCTGTTAAAATCCTATAAATAATCAGAAATGAATGAAGTCTTACCCCAGAAGTAATCTCAGGGAAATGCCCAAAGCACAACTTAGCTGTAAAATGGAACTCAAAATTTCAATTTTAAAAGGTTCTCCACGGAAGTTACATTTTGGCACACCTTAATGTATATATTTATATTTATATATATATATGTACGATATAATCGGCATTGTCTCTTCTCTAACTCTCGTAATTCTATATGGATCTCAATAAAACGTAACATACTTATTCTGAAGGCGATTTCCGAGGTTAAGTTTTAAGATGAGCCAAATCAGTCGATTAGTTAAGAAATGAGAGCAATTCAAAAATTTTCAAAAATAGAAAAAAATTTTCACTTTTACCTTATTTCCGTGCAATTACAATGGAACGCGACATTCTGTCGGAATTTTATAAATTGCATTTAAAATCTTATTTAATAAGCTTCAATTTGTGTACTTATTTATTTCTCCAAATGGAATAGTTTAGGAATAATAGCAATTTAAAAATTTTCACTTTTACCTTATTTTCGTGCAATTACAATTGAACGCGATATCTTATCAAAATTCTATAAATGGTATCTGAAAGCTTATTAAATAAGCTTTAATTTTTGTACCTCATTATTAGTCTAGGCCAAAAATCACCTACTTTCTCAGACAGATTTAATGAAATTTTACTTTTGGATTCGTTTTGACGTCATTGTTGTTTAATCCGACAGAAATTTGTTTTTTTTTTTTTTTTCGTATGCAACCCTAGTAGTATTTTTATTATTTATCATGAAATCTACTTCCATTTCGGCTGCCAAATGGCCTTTTTTAAATTAGAGCTACAAAATATTTTTTATTTTATTGCACTCACAGTTTTTCAAATTTTTTAAAAGTGAAATTTTTTTTCAATTTTTTTGTAATATTTTTTTTCTATAAAAAAGATTATAAAAATTTTTAGAATTCGGCTAACTAAATTTTCATACGATAGAGAGCGTAGAGACTCTTTTGAGAAATTACAAAAATGCCCTCTATTGAGGAGTGCTGTCATTAATGTCTTCGATACGTGAATCTTCATTATCGATCAGTAATATATTTCACTTTTTATACTTCACTTTCCTTGCAGGTAAAAATTGGTGATATTTATTACCTTTCTTTCTTCATCAGTAAACATAAATGTTATTTATATACTTAAATGTAACTAAAGAAAATTCATGAGGAAAAAAATTAACTATCGCATAATATGAAACTTATACTAAAATTATAAAGTTGCTTATAACCAGTAAACATTATATGTTTTCTTCTAAGTGAGTGATTTAAAAATTACAGTAAAAATTAGTAAGTGTGACAAATTATATTATATCAACTAATAAAAATGAAAAACAGTGTTGGAAATTTCAAAGCTTCAACTGAAAATTAGTCATTTGCAAGGTAACCTCAATTTTTTTAATTTATGTTTTGTTCATATTAAACTCTGTGCTTATGTTTAGTTAAAATAAATAATAGTTCATGATCATTTACATTTATCAAGTGATTTTTCATGATCGTGATCTGTGTCACTGATGTCAGACGATAATAATATTTTCTGTAGACGATATCGAGTTTTTTTGAAAGCTTCTCGAAACTTTTATTAATAAACATGATTATCAATTTTTTAATATTTAGATTATGTAATTCTTTAAATAGTTCAAATCTAAACTAAATTATTAAATTTCAAAATCAGATGACAAAAGAATATTTCTTATAAATATTTTTTATTAGGATAAACGAGCTTCATTTATTTTTCTGTGGGTTTATTCAACTGTCGTTATTTACAGGTTAACTAATTGAAATATTTTAAAAATGTCTAATAAAAGGACATACTGCCTTGTTTTTTGGAAAAATTCAAAAACTGCATCTGTAATAAAAACAAATAATATTAAAAATACAAAAAAAAAAATGGTGTAACAGCAAGGAAGAACAACTTTTCTTCTGACTTAAGAATATTGATGAAAGATGGTAAAATTTTCAATAATTTGCTTTTCATATTTAAATAAATTACCTACTATTAAATTTTTTTTCAATTTAACAGATGACAAAGATTCCTTGAAAATGGTCGAGGTTGACAAAAATGGAGAAGTTATCACCAAAAAAAAAAAAAACTAATTTGGACAAACCAAACACAAGCAGCAGTTGTAAAAAAAAATAATATTCCCGGTTGTTCAGACAACAAAAAGTATTTATATGATTTACCAATATTTAGTGACGAAAAAAGTGAAGAAGTTTAAAAAATATGCAAAAAACTTGAATTTGATTGATACTGGATCAGATCATAGCGGAGATGCAGTTTCAAAACAAAAAAGTAAAGGAAAAGGTATGAAATGTTCTTATTAAATAAATAAATGTTGTATAATTTGATCGAATTTATATTTTCTATATTGTATCAGTATTTTAATATTAATTTTTTTTTTTTTTTTTTTTTTTTAGAAAATCTGATAACTCTAAAGATAGTATGAGAAAGGCAGCTGGAAGCCGCAGAGATTAAAAATTTCGTCGATTTTAACTCCAAAAATGTTACTCCACAGGAAGATGGTAGAAGAAGAAGTACACTTTTTTCTAGTAACAATTATTGCAAAATTTAATTTAATTCAAATTTTTGTAATATTTTTGTTCTAATCAGGTCTAAATTCTTCTATAATTAAATAAAAATCAGGATGTTGTAGACCAAAATGTTGTTAGGTTTTTTTATTTCATTTATTTTTGCATGCGACGTTTCGTCAGATTTATTCTGACATCATCAAGCACTTTAAAATTTCATAAAACAAAAACACATAGTCCTTAATTTGTGTTTTTGT
>NW_025401814.1:0-3099 GCF_020080835.1 Cotesia glomerata
TATTGTCGTTATTATCCACAGATTCGAGTAGAATCTGGCGCCAAATCCGTTCAAAATCCGTTGTAAGCGGAGGCGCCAGACTACCGAATGTGTTTACCGGCCTGCCAAGCAGAACGGTTTTGTGAGGTTTGAAAATTATTAAACCACCTTAACTGACTGTTTGATGCAATTGATAATAAATATGTATTCTATATGGTGTGAATTACTAATTTAATTAATTTATAGTCCACTAGTCATTATTTTTGTAATTAAAATTCGATAAATTCACTAACAGAAACTATAGCAACGCCGTTTTTTAGATCCTGGATATTTTTTGATGACAAAAGAGCAGGTTTTACTATAGCACGCAATTAACTACGCGAACGTACTATGTAGAACGGGATTAATTATAGATACCCGGGAAAAAATGATCAGGACTGATCAGACCTGTTCATATCTGATCAGACCTGAAATCCGACCTGATCAGGCCTGTTCATATATGATCAGGCCTGAAATTAGGCCTGATCAAACCTGTCCATACCTGTTCATGTCTGAACCGTTAAATACGCTCAGAACTGATCAAGTCTGTTCATGCCCGCTTATGTCTGTTCATGCCTGTTCATGTCTGAAGCATTAAATACGCTCAGACCTGATCAGATCTGATCAAGCCTGTCCATGTCTGTTCATGCCCGTTCATGTCTGAACTGTTAAATACGCTCAGACCTGATCAAGCCTGTTCATGCCTGCTCATGTCTGTTCATGTCTGAAGCATTAAATACGCTCAGACCTGATCAGACCTGATCAAGACTGTTCATGCCTGCTTATGTCTGTTCATGTCTGAAGCATTAAATACGCTCAAACCTGATCAGATCTAATCAAGCCTGTTCATGCCTGCTTTCATGTCTGTTCATATCTGAAGCATATAAATATGCTCAGACCTGATCAGATCTGTCCAAGCGCCTGTTCATGTCTGGGAAAGCAGTTAAGCATACGCTCAAAGCACTGATCAGACCTGTCCATGTCTGATCATGTTCTGTTCTAGCCTTAATAGAAAAAGGATTAAAAACTCCCATATATCAGCTGACAAGAACTTTGTTCATGCATAATTTTCCCTCTTAAATGATATTATTTAAGCCTGGAAGAAAAAATTTTATCCGAACGCTATAAATTGCAGTTCTATTTTTAAAATGAATTTGTTCCGTATGACGTATCAGTTTCTATCCTCTTATAAATTTTATAGTGTGGCCAACTTTTCATCAAAAATTTCGGCTTATATAAGCATGAACTTTTTAATTTTTCCATGCCAAAACGATGATTTTTAACGATGAATTTTGACGCAATGACATAAAATTTTTACTGTGTTCCATTGAATACGCAAAAATAAGATTATTTAGTAAAAGTTTGAGTTTGATAGCATAAAAATACCAAAATATATCAAGTTGATATCGATATAGGCGATAAGTCCTTTCAAAGGTGCTCTGTTATTATCTTAAGCTACGCCTTGGTCCATTGCAGTAGTGTCAAAGGCTGATATGTGTAGAACTACACAAATAATTCTTCATTTCCTATCATACGTTTTTAATTTAAAAAAACTTCAATTTTAAAAGAAAACAATAAAAACTACAATTATTACAGAATAAACCTTGAAGAAATTTTTTTTTTTACTTTACATAGAACCATATGTTAATGGAGCGAAAAAAAATACATAGCCGTCCCAAATAAATCACTCTAATATACACAGTAAAAAATTTTGCGTCATTTCGTCAAAAATCTTAGTGTTAAAAATTTTTGTGTTAAATATTTAACACTTTTATGTGTAAATTTAACATTTATTCTGTTAAATCAAAACAAAAAAGTGTTAAATATTTAACATCAAAATTTTTAACACAAAATTTTTTGACGCAACGACGCGAAATTTTTTACTGTGTATAATTAATTATTAATAATTGATAAATTAAGTATAGAACTCCGTTAACTATAAGGATAAGTCATGTATAAAATTTAAATTAGTTAAAGTAGTTTGGAAGGTACACAAAAGTTAAGATAAGTCGTTGGGTCTATAGGTAAAGTATCAGTTTGAAGAGTGCAACGTATATGGTTCGAATCCCCGTCGGCACAAATCTTTTAATTTTTTTTTTTTTTTATGGACCTAATCGAGTCAGACATGAACATGCCTAGCCAGGTCTGATCAGACCCGGTCATTTTTCATATCTGATCAGACCTAAAGACTCATGCCTGTTCATATCTGATCAGATCTGATCATTTTTCCCCGGGTAGATACAATACGGCTGTATCATACTATAGAACGTAATAACGTATACAGAAATTTATTATTATTTTAATAATTAATATAATATGATAGTAAAATACAGGAGCAAACGATACGACTCCGTACACAAACAGCACCGTATATATACGGAGTGTTACAAATCCCGGGAAATTTAGATTTTATACGTAATACACGCTTGTAGAATGGCACATGTACGAAGTCGTACACATACTACAGAATAAATGAAGTAATAATAATAATAATAATAATAATAGTTAAAAAATAAAAATAATTATAATGTTAATAATAGATTGATAAATATAATAGCAACGATATTTATTATTATAATTATTAATATTATAATTATTATTTTTATAATTATTATTATTATTATTATTATTATTATTATTATTATTATTATTATTATTATTATTATTATGTTATTAAATGCTCAGGGGGGTTGTCCCCGGAGTCCGATTCTCCGAGGGCCCAGCCTGAGCTCCATCCATTACTGCTGGACCACTCCGCACAACAAGGCGGTTAGTGATCACAGCAGGCCAAGAGTCATTTTCCTAAGTAGACGGAGGGAACCTAGTATGACAGCCTTCTTGCATCCCTGACCGCCAAGAATTCAGCTTTTGATGAGCAAGCTGGAACTCTGGCAAGTGAGGATACAAAAAGACTGTTTCATCCCTCCGAGGACGCCAACAATCAGGTTTTAACGAGCTTGACACGGTAACCTGGGTAAGAGTTTGCCAACCCAATTTCAAATAGGGAGATCCCTGATAGTATCTGTCTTTTTGATGCTCTTTCTTTGGCTGAGATGTTGTATTCAGCCGAGGCCAGAAACT
>NW_025401815.1:0-3096 GCF_020080835.1 Cotesia glomerata
ATTACTGATTTATTAAGATTATTATCGTACAATTAGTAGTATCATATCAATTTTAGTTGTTTTCAATCAAGCATTTTGAGTGATTTAGAGATTCTTGTGTCCAGTGTAATTAGCTTGAAAGCTGCCCTGTAACCCATAGTTTTCCAGATAATTCCTCATAATGCGAGAGCTAAATAGTAAATAAAAATTGTTAGTGACGTAAAAATTCGATTTAGTTTTCATTATATTCATAGTTTTGTTTGACATCACTGAAATGATGTATATTGAAATTCATGTTATTTGATAGTGTCTAAAAGTCATCTCAATTTTTTCAATAATTTATATTTGGGTCATTCCATAGTGGAGAAGCTGACGGTACATTTGACTTTGGAATTTCATCAGATTATAAATTAATATAATTATATGACTCCGCTAAACTTATAAACTTATAAACAAAATTTTAATCTTAAAACTATAATAATAAATATGTTGAAGTTAATAACAAACATAAAATGATTTTGTTCTTAAAACTATTAGTAACAACATTTGACCCGGATACATCAAGTTGAGTGAGGCTGAAGAAGTTACTAGGGAGAGAAAAATCGATTTTTATTGATTAAAAAATTTTCTTTTGCTAATTAGTAAAATATAAACTTGCAATAATAAATTAGGACTAAATTAGAATTAATTAGAAAAATTTTAAAATTTTAGTTATTTTCCCATTTCGCATGGAATGCCCCATTCAATTTTTTTATTTATTTTATGTTATCAATTTATTAATTTTTATTCATTTATTTTATTTACTTATTTTATTTTTATTTTTTTTATTTATTTTATTTCAGAGAAAACACTATGTCCGAAATGGATGGAGTGAAGGATGCTGCAAAAGCTGGTAAAATGATTTTTAAATTTATTTTTAAAGACACGATTAAAAGGACCCCAGTGTTTCATACTTTGAAAGTAATTGAAATTTTTATTAATAAACTGATTTTTTTTTTTTTTTTAGAAAATTTAAGAAAATTGTTCGAGAATGCGCAGAAAGCAATCAAGGCTACCAGGAGGCTCGAGAAGATGAGCCAAGTACCCCGCAAATACTAACGGTCAAAGACAATGAACTTCTGGTTGAAAGTTCAGAGAAAAAGAAGAGGAAATCTGAAGATGGTAAAAAAAAAGATGATAAGGAAGCGAATGATGAAGAAGGGGATAATGGAGAAAAGAATAATGGAAAAAAGGATGGTGAAGAAGAGGATGGTAAGGAAGCTGAAGCTGATCAGGGGGATAAAGCTAATAAAAAACCTCGGCATGCAGCAATGGGGAAGTCTCGAAGAAATTGGAGAGGTAAAAAAAATTTCGGAAACTACAACAATGGACGCGGAGGAGGCCAATACCAAAATCGTGGTTCTAGCGGTGGAGGCCGTTATCAAAATCGTGGTTCTCGCGGTGGAGGCCGTTACCAAAATCGCGGGTATCGTAATTCCGGATCCGTAAACTTTTTTTTTTCAAAAGAGGTAAATTTTTTCACAATGACCACTAATTATAATAAAAAAATAACTATAATAACAAATTTTTTTACTACTATTATTATTATTATTATTATTATTATTATTAGCATTAAAACTATTTATAATGTTACTAATTTCTTGATTTTTTTCCAGTATTAAAATGAACAACATTATGGCTCGGATGAAAAGAAGAATTATAATTAAAAAGAAACTACGCCGTCGTAATAAATGAAAAAGACTAATATAATTTGTTGTGAATATTTTTTTATGCTTATTATTATATAGTTATAATTAAGATGATATTATAAAGTAAAAAACTAATTTATCTCTTTGATTTAACACTTATAACAAACAAGATACGAAAAAAAATTAATAAAAAATTTCATCTACGTAAATGTAATCAGTAAATCTTTTTTCATGCTTCTTTTTATTACAAAATTCCATTTTACAATTTAGAAATTCTAAATAATTATAATAGTTCCAACGACAAATAGCAGCTAAAATGTGAAAAACAAAGAAATTAGAAGAAAAGTTTCATTTAGAAAATTCAATGTTCTACAACCAGTCTTGAATATTTTTATTGTATTCGGTAATTAAAATTTCGAAGAAAAATGTAAAAACTAGATGATTTTTAAAATTTTGAGTAGAAATGAAAACAAAAATTACACATGTAAAAGTAAATCAAAAAATTTTAAGTGAGAATCTTAAAAAATATTTTGTCACTAATGATTTGTTGTAAAATTTCTAATTATTTTTTTGAACTTTAGGATAGAAACAATATTTGAACAAATTCATACTTTTTTTTTTTAACTAATTTTTTGTAGCAATCAATATTTCGTAATACCGATTGTACCTAAAATAGTGAAGATTCAAAAAAATTCTATAACACCTTTTTAGTAGAAAATTTAATTTTATTCACCAAAAGTCCTGGTCATTTTAATTTTTTTTGTAATCCTTGAAAAAAAATTTTAAAAATGAGGACTCAAATTTCCATCATTCTCTATAACTAAAAATTTTTTTTTTATTGTCCTATTCCAGTCTTATTTATTAAAATGCATTTATTAAATGTTTTCGTACAATTACGAAACTAGAGAAAAACTGACATTGGTTCTGCCAATCATATAACTTATTTTCATGCGGTATGTGGATTGCCATCTATAGGACTTCCAGTAAAAAAATATCACGACTTTTACTAGTACCGCCATCTCTTGTTGCCAACACTACTCTATTGCAGTAACTGACATTCGAATTGTTTAAAAAATTATGACCTAATGTATTTATTGAATTTCCTATTGAATTTTAAAGAAATTTTTAACAAATTAATGCTTATTAATATTCCAAATTATATTTAGAAGCGCTAAAGAATTTCATTTTCACATTTTATACACACAAATTTAAAATATTAATGAAATACTGATCCCATATCAATCGATAAATAAATCTGTAATTTTTATTGTTTACAATTTACAAACTCTATTCTTTAGCGCTTTTATTGCATTATTTTGAATATCTATGCAAATTTTCAAGTCATTATATTCAGGGCAACATGCAAAAAAATTAAAAAAAAAATCCATCAAATTGATCGGTCATAAATCTGCAACCGTTACCCCTTAAG
>NW_025401816.1:0-3096 GCF_020080835.1 Cotesia glomerata
AAAAACGGGGTAAAAACAATAACTTTCCAATTTTTGAAAATTTTCAATTTTCTTAGCGGGAAGTTAAAAATACTGTTTTATTAATCTTCTATCAGACTTTTGAGCTCGAAGAGCTCAAAAGCTTGGAATAGCTAACTCTTTGAAATCGGAGAGCTTGAAAAAACACAGTAATTATATTTTTGATCTCGAAGTGCTTAAAAACGTCATAAGTGCAATTTTAATCGCTTAGATATGGAATTAGCGGAAAGTTGCAATGATGGCCTTCAGGGTCAATCGCTTCCCAGATTTTTTTTCAAAGTAGCAGCATAAAATAATTTTTAAGAAGTATGAAATGGTTTACTTCAAGTGTTTTTTCGATGTTAGTCTACTCATATTATTGTATAAGTTCAATACGGTTCTAATAGAGGTATTTCAAGATTACAAAATTGCTTGACCTTGACGAGTCAAGAATAAAGCACCATCTCATACGCTTAACGCTATCAGGCATGCAATTCTGTTAAAATTAATAAATAGTGCTAATTCTCTAAGGACATACTTCTGTAATTTAATGTTTTCAATTTACAATTTCAGATCCTCCAGTTTCTGTTAAAATTGAATCCGGACTGCTCGATTCTATATGTGCGAGCTGTGGCATAAAAATTTCTGATCGGTATCTTATGAGAGTTGCAGATAGAAGTTACCATGAGGATTGTCTCGCTTGTGCCGCGTGTGGTAATTTATTATCAATTTCTTGTTTCATTAGAGACCTTAAACTATATTGCAGATCTGATTATGAACGAATATTTGGTGTCAAATGTGCTCGGTGTCTAGAAAAAATTAGTTGTTCCGATTTAGTTATGCGAGCTGCCGGATTAGTGTTCCATGTAGAATGCTTTGCCTGCTGTGTGTGTGGTCAACCTTTACCGAGAGGAGCTCATTATGTCTTACGACAAGGTCAACCAATGTGTCGACGAGATTATGAACATGAATATTATTTGAGCGGTTCTCAAGGTGAGTTGAGCTCATATGTATTTAATTTCGTTCACTTGAAATTTTTTTTTTTTTAATGATTTAAATGTCAACGAGAAAGCTTGATGGGATAGAATGCTATGATTCCTTAGTATTTCTAAAGGACTAAATTCCCTCAGTGATAATAATTCATTAAAAAAATGAAATTGTAACGGGGTTTTTTGCCTGCTAAATGGTCGCCTCTAATTGTTTGAGTAAGAATGCCACTGAAAGTTTTATAATTGTTTCAGAAAATGTAAGAGTAAAGAATAAATCAGGGTCGTAAGAAATAATAGAGTAGAAATGTAGAATGTAAATTGAATCAAATAAACAATATTATTTTATTATTTACCAATTCTCACAGATGAGAATAATTTCACCCTTATCTATTTTTCATATCAAAGAATGACTTAATACACTCAAATCGTACCTGATTATCTATGCTACTGATGCACTGTTGAAAATTTTTGTAAAATCACTAATGTTTTACAAAATGAATATGAGTAAAATTACAAATGAGTGAGTCTCCAATACAATCTACAACAAAATTCAAGTAATTAATTGTTACGATTATCATATATAATCTACAAAAACATGTAAGGACATTTTCTAAGATGATTTGTAATTTCTTATTGTAATTATAAACTCCATGTAGTATTTCTACAAACATGTTGATTTGAACAAGCCGTGAGTCAGTTTTCTAAACATTTCTAGAACTTACAAATATTATTCATAATTTTATTTACTCCAGTTTTCTGTAAAATTATAATAAAATATTGAAACTCAAATTACTATGAGGTGATTGAAAGTCTAAAAATATTGCGCGACTCATGATGCGAAGCATCAGAGAGTGCTTTACGATCGAAAAATTTTTTTCACATCATTTCGGCAACTATTTTCATTATTATAGTTTTGTTAGTTTACGGAATCAAGATATTTCGCAAACTATTGTCAAGATAATCTAATGGAGATTAATTTTACACTTTTCAAAAATTGATTTAGTGCACTAGAAACGGAAAAAAACATCAAAATAGGTCAAAAAATTTTCCTGTCCGTCACGCCGAGTACAGAAAACTCTGAAAACACTGTAACTTTCGAAAAAATGCATCAATTGAATTAAATTTTTTTTTTAATTCTTGAGAAGAATTGTAGGTCACTGAATGCGAATGGTTAGGTAATTCAGTATTGTTCATGTACAATTAGTAAAATAAGTAAGCCAGAAAACTGTATATCGATATATATCCATGTAAAATTTACATGGATGGTGATATACATATTATGTACATTTATTCTACCAGGGGCGCTTGCGCATTATCTTCCTAGCACAGCAGTTTTTTCGGCAACTAATTTTTAACGACTTAAGTTTTTTTTTTTTTAGTATTTTATAATCAAATGAGCATTATTAGTCGTGCACTTTTGGACTCTCCAAACTTTTTTAAGTATTTGTACAACTTTGTAAAGGGTGTCAATGCATCCGCTCAATAGCAGCCATTATTTGACAAATAAAATAATAATAAAAAATAAAGTAATTTAGTCGATGTTAAACTAAAAGATGCCACCAAATTGTTAAAATGTTATCCTAAAACTGGAGAAGAATAAAAAAGATAATCTGCCAAATAGAGAGAGTTAAGGAATTTATCTAGAAATAATAAGAACAATGATTCACATTTACTAATCTATATATATATATATATATATATATATATA
The DNA here is from genome assembly GCF_020080835.1 of Cotesia glomerata. Classification (NCBI taxonomy): domain Eukaryota; kingdom Metazoa; phylum Arthropoda; class Insecta; order Hymenoptera; family Braconidae; genus Cotesia; species Cotesia glomerata. Next base: position 2,695 of record NW_025401816.1, read on the forward strand.
TATATACTATACTCATATATATAAGGGTTATTGCCAAAATGTAACTCCTGTAGAGAACCTTTTAAAATTGGAATTTTCAGTTCCGCTTTTAATAGGGGCTGCTTTTGGGCATTTCCTGATATATTTTGGTGTGAGACAATGTATTTGATTTTCATAAAAATTTTCAACAGAAGCTTAGTTTAGGTATTTCCGGTGAAGATTCAAAATTTGGCCGGAAGTGCCCAATTTAATCTCCTGTCAAAAATCCTATAAATAATCAAATGAATTCTCTCAACCCGGAATATCTCAGGAAATGCCCAAACACAGCCCCTGTTAAAAGCAGGAGACTCGCTCTCTCTATATATATATATATATATATATATATCTCTATATATATATATATATATATATATATATATATAT
>NW_025401817.1:0-3094 GCF_020080835.1 Cotesia glomerata
AATGGTTAAAATTTGAACAATACTGAACTACTGATCACACCCACGGTTATAGGAAGTACTGGTGCTTCTCGGTTGTCGTAGCTGGGTTTTTATACGCTCACAAGTCCCTCCTCCTCATTTACAATTTTAATAACCCTTAGTATAAAATTTTGATGGGAGTTCTAGATAACAGACTACGGAATTCGGCGTTCGGGAATCACTATGCAATAGCAATAGCTTATGCATAAACACTCTTGCCTATTTTCTGGGAGTTAACGCGGTCGGGTTAATTTCGGTTACCTACGGGATTCCTATGTCTCCGGACTTCGTCCCGTGACTCAGCGGTTGTTTGCTCAGGTGAGAATGCTCGCGATGGGATTGCTCTGTATGATCGCGTCTAACTTTCCCCTTATCTTTCCGAATAGTTTTCTTACCGTGAGTTTTTCTATTTCGATAGAATTCTCTGTTTTTGAATTAGATGATTAAGTTTTTCGATAGTGGTATGTGTGGTCTGAATATTCTCAGTTTTTGTAAGGGTTTTTATTTTCTATCTTCGGTTTGCCGGCTATTTGTTTAGGACGTGCGTGAGGTATCGCGATTTATGTCTACGTGATGTGTATATATTCTTTTTGTTTCGAGATCTCTCGGTTGATAATTGTATTATTCCTTTTTCACGATGGTCGAAACGTGATGATTTTTCCTTTCTAAATTCCGGCTAGCTGACAACTGCATGCAGCGGCCTGGGGATTATTTACCTCGAGAATTAAAAATGTCTTTTGTTTGATTTATTTTCTCGATCCAAGGAATTGTTTGAATAACTATTTTTAAAATGTGAATTAATTATTTTAAGCTGATAACTTGTCAACCAATATATTATAAAACATAGAAATAATTAACCGTTTCTGTTCTAATACACCCGTCAAGCTAATTTGTAACTTTCTAATTATTAATATTTATTTTATTAAAGCCGATGGTTTGTTCATTGAATTTACACTCGGTAAATTCAATCAAATAAATATTTAATGTAAGAAAAATATCACGGACCGTAATACTGGTTACCGACTTCCCTGATGAGTGCCGCCTTTGCTTCCGCGGCTAGTTTTTATATCCGCGGATCCGCCATTGTACCACGGTGGCTGGTCACGTAGCCAGGCTCCAGCGTTGCCGGTGTTACGTAAATCCGTTTGAAAAAGGGTTTATATGCGTGCCAATATATAATCGAATGCATTATAATGCGATATACGAAGTCGTGTCCGTATTGACCACAGATATTCATAAAAATATATCGCAATTGAAGGCATATCATCTCCATATTCCATTATTATTAATTATTCTATTATTAATATAGGATATTCATCAATAATATATTATCTTTATGCATAAACCATACATCTATCAATATGTTACTTCGCATATGCACGATTCCTTATGTGTATCGATAAATATACGGTGTTACATATATTCTTCTAGCATATTGCACATGATATACAGCACATATAGTTCCATGTGCTGGTGATATAGCAGATGATGCATGGATTAATATACACCAACGATCGCTCATTCATGCAACCATACATTCGTCATTCATTTGCATTACATCGTACGATATATTTTTAATAATCTGTAGTATTTCTATGCAGGAATGCGCTGAAGAATATTTTTATTAAAGGTCATGTTCGTGGAATTTGGCCGTTGGCTATTTCTATTAAAGGTCATGTTTAGCAGCTGGTTACTTCCCTCATGGCTGCATACACGTGATGGGCTCCTAGATAAGCAGTTATTTGCCGGCGTTTACAGGCGGTTTTTCGGGACAACCGAAAACTAATGTTTTCTTCTCTCAGAACCTTTTGGCAACGAGTAAAGTCGCAAATTCAAGACGATAAGCTTTTTTCAAATCTCGCTCGAGTAATATTCTTATCTGTAAGGTTTTCCTTCTTTGTCTTATGAAAAAACAAAAAAATGTTTTAAAAGAGTTGTTTAGTTCGATTTCTTAATTTTTACCTGGGTCCGCGTGGCAACAGCGGAGGACAATAGATTCCCCGCGATATACGTTTTTAGGGCCCTCCACAATAGTTATGGCGCCGTTAACTATTAACATAATAGTTACACCTTTCTCTAGATCATTCCGAAGAGGAAACTGAGGGGGCCCGCGGTGGGCGGTTCTTAAGGGTACGGTGTTACAGTAGTTCATAGTTCCATCATTAATTAAGGATTTTTACTGATTAGTTATTCATTAATGTGTTACGCGTGGCCGTAACATTCACACACACACACACACACACACACACACACACACACACACACACATACACACACACACACACACACACACACACACATACACACACACACACACACACACACACACACAAACACAAACACAAACACAAATACACACACAGATGTTGATGGATTTGAGTGTTTTGCCGGCAATTATTCTCTTATTTATTTAATTTTAATTTTCGCGAAAAGTATTGAATTAAAATTGTCAACCTTTATTATAGTTATAAAAAATACTAAAAATCCGATCAAAAATAGTTCTACTGTAAAAACTACTGTAAAAACATTTCATAAGACTATTATAAGAACAAAATATTTTTCCTTTCAAAAAAGATATAAAATAAAAAAAGACCATTCGGCAGCCGAAATGGAAGTAGATTTCATCGTAAATAGAAAAAAATATAACGAGGATTGTATACAAAACTAGGGCTTTTAACTTCTATGCAATTAACAAAAATATACATCGACAGAAAAATACTAAAAACAGTGCAATAGAAAATTTCATAATGGGCATAGCGGAAAATGACATAATTTTGAGACTACACATATAATATGGTACTCAAATTAAAGCTTATTTAAAGAACTTTCAGATGCAATTTACAGAGTTTCAATAAGTTATACACTGAAAAAAAAGTATGTCCTATCACAATACGTTTAAGTGTATGGCTTATACCCATGTTAAATGCGCCATCTGTATAAGTCATGAGCTTAAACGTATTGCGATACGACTTAAACTTTTTTTTCAGTGTACTATTCAAAAGTTATTCGAGTAAGAAAGTGAAGAACTATGAGTTTTTATGATTTTCAAAATTTTTAAATCCTGGCATTTCTAAAT
>NW_025401818.1:0-3092 GCF_020080835.1 Cotesia glomerata
TTGTAACGTCCACGTTTTCCAAAAAATTATATAAATAAAATAATAATTTAGTTTGTCCCCGGCTCGAAATTTGCTCGCCGGAGTCCAGGGTCATAAACGGGGGATTACATTATCAACTAACAAAATAATAAACAAAACACTTTATTTTAAATAAATCGAAGAAAAAGAAAACTCCCTCTTTATTGGCCTGATCATGTTAATAAACGATATAAATAATATAAACAAATTAAACAATATAAACAATATATTGAGAACACTCTTCTCACACATACTCTCACTCGCCGTGAGGCGTCAAAATCGCAGAACTAAATCTTCCAAAAAGCTGGTTCCCTCAAGCTTCTCCAGGAGACTAGCCGTCACCCCTGGGCCCTAAACCTCTACCCCGAGAGCGAATGGAGAGTGTCCTCTTCGCCCCCACCTACACGGCTTATGATCACCTACCGTACCTCAGCTGAAGGCTTCGGCACGGGGAGAAGCACTTTCATCCGGTCGGTTCATGATACTTACCTGGGCCTTGGTCAGACTCAGGTAGAGTATCATCCTCTGGAATTACTTGGTGAAGAGTATTCGCCCGAGTAATTCTCCCGAGAAAGAACTGCTTGCTTTATCGAGCCAAATTTTGGCGTTTATCATTTTTTGCCTAACTCTCTTGTAACGAAAAGGAAGAGTCGTTTTAGACACCTATCCGGTGTTCTCGTACTAGCATTCAAAAATAATTATTTATTATTTTAATCGTAATTTCATTCATTTTCCATCCATTCGTCTCGCCAAATTCTAAGTTTTTATTTTCGAAACTCAAGTCTTTATTATTTTAATCGTAATTTTCTTCATTCTCTATCCATTCGTTTCGTCAAATTCACAATTCTTTATTATTTTAATCGCAATTTCCTTCATTATATATCCATTCGTTGATTTTTCCATACTAAATTGTCCTCGGGACTTATAAAATTTTCGCTTACCTAATTTATTTCTTACAAAATAATAATCGTCATTTCTTTCATTTTATATCCATTCATCACTTTCCCATACTAAATCTTGTTCGGAACTTAGAATAAATTGCCCAGTCTTTTAATTTCTTTTACAATTAATTCGCTCGGCTTCGTAATAATTTCTCACATGCTTAATTTCTTAATTTAATCATACCTTCGGTAACAATAATATAAAATTATTACTAAATAAATACAATAATTAAATAATAATCGCCGCACTAATAACAATAATTGTTTCTATTGATTTTTAAGTAATTAACTAAAAATAAACTAAAATACTCAAATACAAAAAGTAAAATCTGGGTCATATGGTCAATTTCATCCCACTTCTTTTTAAATCTCTGATAAATTGGAACGTTTGGGCCAGACGAAGCAGGCCAGTATACTTCAAATGCACTTCGAAGAACAATTTCAAAAATATGGTGTCGGCATGGCAAGTACAACAGTTTTCTACTAAGAGCCTTTTCTACTAATACACACGCACCATTTCTGTTGAGAGCGTTGAGAGCAAAGCAACTAAATGAAGTTAGTACCGAACAACCAGGCTTACCAACACAGAGCTTATTAGCTACAACACTCAAATTAAATGAGTATAATACTCTGTACCGACAGAGCTAAATAAAGCTCTGTTGATATTTTTCAAATAAAAAACATTTGATCAAGTTTTATAGTAGATTTAATTGATTTAACGTATTTACAGAATTTTCATATTATTTTGAATAATATGCAATGATGAGTGTTTGGTGAGTTTGTGTAATAAGGAACTTTACATTTTCCTCTTACAAAAATTTATAAATTTTATAAACTATAAAATAAATTTGTTATAAGAAAGACCAAAAATCATTTATGTGACATTTTAACGTTTATATTTATATATTAGTGCATTTCGTGAGTTAAGTATTGAATTAATTGGTAAAAAAAAGTTTACAGTCTCAGGTTAACGGAATTAAAGTAATTTAACATAAAAAATAATAAAAATATCGCATGTGATATTTTTTTGTAATTTTATTGGAAAATATTTGAAATTTTTATTAGTGTTATCTTTACCGCGGATATCTTTGAAGCCGTTAATCTGAGGAACTTTGGTCTTCAAACGTTTTTGTAGAGCGTAAAATTTCCTACTAGTATCATTTTTCAGATTGTTGTTACGATGAACCGTTCCAAAGTAATAAAGAATTAAAAATTAAAAAAAATTTTTCCCGTGTTATTTAAATGGAAAATAAAGAAATGGATACAGGCAAATCTTACTATTGATATTAAGAGCTCACATGGGCGCCAAAATTTTTGTTTTTAGGTATACTATCAATTTTTAGACACCAAAAGAAAAAAAAAAAAATTCGTCTTTTTTTGAAACACCCTAATATATATAAATACATACATATATAAACTTTTGAACCATATGCATTTTCTGGAATTCCTGCTTGGACGAGCTGAGTCGAGAAATATAGCAAAATTTTTCAAAAGTTCCGTCATGAAAGGACCAATGCAATATGTTAGATTTCATATGAAATCTACTAAAAATTTCATAAGTGGCATAGGGAATGGGGCATAATTTCGAGAACTACACATATGACATGGTACTCACTCTTTAAAAGCTTATTTAAAGAGCTTTCCAGGATTTGCAATTCTACAGGAATTGCAATAAGTTGAATCCCCATTCAAAAGCTATTCGAGTTCGAAAGTGAGAGAAATATGAATTTTTATGATTTTCAAAATTTTGAAATCCTGGTATTTCCTAAATTAGCTTTTGACCGATTAAGTTACATCTTCGAACTTGACCTTTTGGTATTTATCTGTAGAATAAGTGTGTTGAGTTTGGTAGAGACCCGTTGTAAATTGGCGACGCTATCGTCCTGACAAGCCGCGTTATATCCCATATATATATAAATATATATATATATATATATATATATATATATATATGCATATATATATATATATATATATATATATATATATATATATATATATAAACTTTTGAACCATATGCATTTTCTGAATTCGCTTGACGAGCTGAGTCGAAATATAGCAAAATTTTTCAAAGGGATTCCGTCATGAGGACTTAATCTAAAGCCATAGTTAAGATTTCTATGGAAATCTACT
>NW_025401819.1:0-3091 GCF_020080835.1 Cotesia glomerata
ATCAAATATAATTTTATAAGCAAAATATGTACTTACAACAATTACCTATCTGAAGATGCTCATGGCTATTTTTAATTGAAATTAACTTTTAATCGATTTTTTTCATCACTTTCATTCTTTTTTTAACCAAATGAAGATTTATTTCATTGTTGGTTTTAGTGCACACAGAATATGCTCCAGTAGGCTTGCCTACTCATTTTTGTGTATAGCTACCTGGCAAAGCCAATGTGAACAGGTAAGTCAATATAGGTGACTCCATCGTTCTGCTAACTTATCGAGAGTTATATCACATTTTGGAGTATTTTATTACAAAAATCAGTCATATAGACTTGCCTGCAAAAATCATACTTAAAAGCACTATTGCCCTAGCTAAAAACTTTTAGAGTTTTAGCCATCTGATAGGTGCGAGAGAGGAAGTAGAGCGTGCAGAAGTCTATGTGGTGGGAGCAGGACACAACATAGCAGCTGCAAGCTACCTGACCGTTGAATGTATCCGAGTGCGCATGCTCGTGTATAGTCAAAAATCATTTATTAGTGACAACATGTGCTAAATAAATATTTGAATTTCATTTTTTTATGTATTTTTTATACTTTGTAATAAATGGTTCTAACATGTACCCAAAGAAAGATCCCGATCGTTTTTATGAACGAAAATAAAAAAAAATTTTTTGCTTTTGAAGCTGAAAATGGTTTTTCGGCTCAAAAAAATACAAATAGCCCTAAAAATGATATATTGACCCCTCTAAAAGCAAAACTGCCTCACAGCCACCCCGAAGACTTCAGAATTTTTTCAAAACTTCTAAAAAATCTTGCGAGGGTCGCGCCCAGGCTTTGCCGATTTTTTAGAGCACTTCTAGTACCCTACATAATACAAAAATCATTAGGCCGCTAACACCTCCCGGAACTGGCCTTCCAGCCATCTAAGACCCTTAAATTGAAAAAAAATGTAGAAAAAAATCCTTTCAAGGGGTCGCGGAGGCTGCCGATTTTTAGGAAGTACTCTCCCCACAATATATAAAAAATAATCAGGCCGCTAACTTTTAAGGAGCTACTTTCTTCACAGCACTAAAGACTTATGAATTGAAAAAATGTAGAAAAATCACTCAAGGGTCCTTGGAGGCTGCCGATTTTTAGAGCAGCCTGATTATTTTTTGCTATATTGTGGAGGTACTAGAGTGCTCTAAAAATCGGCAGCCTCAAGGACCCTTGAAAGGATTTTTTTTTTTACATTTTTTTTCAATTCATAAGTCTTTAGGGTGGCTAGAAGAGTAGTTCTGGGGGTGTTAGCGGCCTGATTATGGCTATATATTATGGGGGATACTAGGAGTACTCTAAAAATCGGCGGCTTCAAGGACCCTTGAAAGGATTTTTTCTACATTTTTTCAGTATGAGTCTTTTAGGGTGGCTGGAAAGGCTAGTTCCGGAGGTGTTAACGGCCTGATGATTTTTTATATTTTGTAGAGGGGTACAAGGAGTACTCATAAAAATCGGTGGCATCGAAGGACCCTTCGAAGGAGTTTTGAGAATTTTAATAAAAAACCTCTAGAGATAATGTCTTCAGCACTTGGGGTGGCTGGAGGGAGTTCCGGGGGGTGTTAGCAACCTGATTATTTTATATATATTGTGGAGGTACTAGGAGTGCTCTGAAAAATCGGCAGCCTCAAGGACCCTTGAAAGGATTTTTTAATTTTTTGAAAAAAAGTCATAGAGTCTTAAGGGTGGCTGGAAAAGTAGTTCCGAGGGTGTTAGCGGCCTTATGATTTTTTGTGTATTGTGGAGGGGGTACTAGAGGTGCTCTAAAAAATCGGCAGCCTCAAGGACCCTTAGGAAGGGACTTTTCGGGAATTTTTGAAAAAAATTAATTTTAAAATTGGTTTTTTTATTTATTTATTAACTTATATTAGCATAATAAAAATATTAATATATTAACTTATTTATTTTGAGTTTTTGCTTAGCTGTAAGTACGTATAGTGTGAAATAATATAAGAATTGTGATCGAAATTAGTTATAATAAATTGGAGTTCAAAATTAATGACAAGTGTAAATAAATGCTAATGTCTGTCACTCACATGTACACGAGCATGCGCACTCAGATACATTCGACGGTCCAGGTAGCTTTACGCTGCTATGTTGTGTCCTGTTCTACCACGTAGACTTCCGGACGCTCCACTTTCTCTCGCACCTATCAGATGGCTAAAACTCTAAAAGTTTTTAGCTAGGCAATAGTGCTTTAAGTATGATTTTTGCAGGCAGAGTCTATGACTGATTTTGTAATAAAATAATCTAAAATTTGTTATAACTTTTCGATAAGTTGGCAGAGTGATGGAGTCACCTATATTGACTTTACCTGTTCACATTGGCTTTGCCAGGTAATATACACAAAATGAGTAGGCAAGCCTACTGAGGCATATTCACATATGTCGTGTGTTAAAAACTAACAGTGAAATAAAAATTCATTTGGTTATCAAAAGAATGAAAGTGATGAAAAAAATCGATTAAAGATTAATTTAATTAAAAATAATAGCCATGAGCACTTTTCAGATAGGCAAGTAAGTATAGGCATGTTGTTTATAAATTGTATTCGACTAAAAATATGTCTCATCTGGTTATCAGATCGGTGAAGGTCGATCTCCCACGGTCTCCTCTACTACTACGATAGATGGCTGACAGTAATAAGCGATTTCCAGTCTGTGAAATGACTTCTGAGAATTAAGCTCATTCAGGTTGATTTATATTATTTGGTATTAGGTACATAGATGACTTAGCTTTTTAATGACTTGTGGACCAAACATGCCACACCCCCACTCTTAATGAAGCACCCATTATCGGAATGAGTTAAACCTCTATCTCTCTCTAAAGACTGTAAAGTTTTCCCCAAATTTAAGTAAAGAATTGTCTTGTGGCGGTTTGAGCCATGTTTCAGTTATAGCAACTTGAACCGTTATTGTATTCCTTGAACTTGGATACCAGAGCTGATTCTATTAATCTATAGGAGAGAGTGGAGAGAAGGAGGAAGTTTGTTCTGAAAATGAATAAATTTTTTATTTAACAAAGTAACCGGTTTTTTATTCAACAACAAAATTATCAACTC
>NW_025401820.1:0-18963 GCF_020080835.1 Cotesia glomerata
AACCATTTAATAATAGTTTCTGAATCTGTACCATGTAGAGAAATGCCCAACAAAGTATCAGCAGCTTCTAGAGCTCCGACTTCTCTGTGAGTTAAACTACGAAACGCAATCTTCCACAAAAGCTGAGGTAAAGTTTTGGTTGAATTAATTTCATTAATTGTTTCTGATGATTTAGTTGGTTCTCTTTTCGTAGCATATTTTGTGACATATTGTGTCAGTATCGTAGATTTTTCTCCGATAAATTGAATATCCATATTTCCTTCCCAGACAGATAAAACTGATGGATTGTAATCATTAATATTAACTTCGTTTTCATTACGAGGAAGATCATACAGTCGGCTTTTACTTTTTAAGTTTCTACGCCCGGCTATTGAAGTAGCAGTATCACGAAGTACAAAGTTTTCAGAAACAGGCCGTGGAAATCCGAATCGACAAGCTTTACTAACTTTACCTGACTTTGGTTTTTTTGTTCGTAAGCAGTAACTATTGTGATTGTGTTGTTGATGTGTAGTTACGCGTCTGTGAAGTGTTGGTGATATCTTTCTATCAGGTAACTTACAAGTTACGTATTTCATGATAAATTCAACAACTTCTTCATTGGTGTTAATACCTATTATCGGAGCACCTTCTACCCAAAGTATTAAATGAAAATGTTGAATTCCTCTACCTTGATATTCTCGGCGCCAAAAGTAATGACTGAGTGGACCGAGAGGTTGGCTATCGGACTTGATGAATTCAAGAACAGCTTGAAATTTATTGTCAATAAATCTTGAAACTGATACTGGGTCAGCTGCAATTACTTCACTTGCAGATAGTTTATCAAAGTGTGGAGTATTAATTTCCTTTATATACTCAATTAAATCATCCCAAAGCCATTCAGCAGGACTGACAGTAAAAAACCATGTTGCAGGTCCATAATGACGTGTCATACATGCCAAATTGTTTCTAGGCTTACTCCAAAATTGTTCTGAATTTCGAAGTCGAGCAAACAGAGTTGTTAAATTTGCTTCTAACTGACCATCTTTGAGATGTTTCAAATAACTTTGCGCTGTATATCTTTCACGAGCATTTGTAACATTCAGTGTATGATAAACACCTGCACCAAGTTGACGAATGTTAGCGTCATTTAATAAAAAGAATAAATATTGTTGGTTTAGACGAAAACGTGCATTAGCTGATTTTAATTTTGCTTTAATATATTCGTAAGCAGTTATACGTACTTCTCTTTCTTCACATTGACCGTTTTTACCATAAGGATATAAATCTGGAAAACATTGTACGTCTAATGTTTTCAATCGATTATCTAATGCTTTTTCATTAATTTTTAACATTTGATACATATTTGTCGAAGTATCATTCTTTCTTTTATCGTGAAGAGGATATATAGTGTATTGTGCATATTGAGAACTCTCTGGATTTAATACTTGAGTAATCATAGCTTGATGTTGAGGTGTTTTACTTTTACTTTCTTGAATATCAATTTTATCAGTAGTCTCTTTATCTTTTAGTGACAATGATATTTTACTGTAAGTATGATCACTAGAATTTATACTTCTGTCTCTGATAGATGACATTTTACTATAGCTGTGGTCTTTAGTGATACTATGATTCTCTCCGCTCAGTCCTGTATTTTCTCTATTTTCTGACTTATTACTTAACTCTTCGACGTTTTGATTATCAAGAATCTCTTCTTTACCAACTATATTATTTTTTTCTTGTTCCATACTGATAGGAGTATTATTATTATCATTATTTTTTTCACCATTTATTGTATTTTCACAATTTTCATCTTCAGTCATTTCAAGTTGAAATGAAATATTTTTTGAATCTAACCATTCACGTAAATTTTGAGGGCATTGTGGTAATTTAATTTCAGAGTATAGAGTATTATTACTCTTTAACCATGTCAATACTCTGAATACATTTTCTAAGCTAACAATTTTCTCCCATATAACATTTGACTTTGTAGGTATACTACGCATTACGATGTACAACTCATGATGCTTATTCAAAGGATCAGTTGTAGAACAAATTTTTTTGAGTGTTTCTTCTATTGGCAAGGGAAGATGAAATGTTTGACCTTTGAGTTTTTGTATTCGCATAGTATGAGGTAGATTTTTTTTAGCAACAGTTCCTAATCTTTGGACTACTTGAAATGCTTTTGCTCGCTGTATAAGTACTTTTTCATACTCATTCAATGCTAAAATTTCATTTGGAATTTTTCCAACATACATGTTGTTCAGTAAGCAAGTTGGAGGCATAGATCCAGAGCGAATTTTTCGTAAACAATAGTTACAAATAAAATCGCTGTTCATAGTTGGATCTTGTTCATTAATAAAGTTAATTAAATTATTCCATATTTCATTTGAAATAGGCTGACGCAATTTACTCAATTCAGTGACATCTTTTCTGAAAACTAACTTTTGACAGGATATGCATTTGAAGCGTGGTAAATCCAATGACCGTTTTGTAAAAGCCAGGAATGCTGCTTTGTTCTCAGTCTGTATTTTATCTTCATCTAAACATAACCCTCCTTCTTTTTTATCTAATATTTTTCCTTCTTCTTTCATTTTATTTGTAACATTTATTAAAAATTCTAAATCGCCAGATTCTAATGCCTTATCTAGATGATTCAAGTCAATCAAATTTCTTTTAATTTTGTATATAAGTCCCTTCATGTATCGAACAGAAGGAAAATGAGGTGATAATAACTCAATACATAATAATTCTGAATCGCATGAATCAAAAGATGTAAGACAAGAACTATAGTGACCTAATTTATGCACTACATCATCAACTAAATGATATATAAACAGTTGATCCAAAAATGTTTGAAAATTATTCAAATTTCGTGTTTTTAATTTTTCAAGAAAGCCCTTATACTTTGCATATATTTCTATTTCCGTAGTTACCCGACAGTAATTATTGCAAAGCCATTTTTTCTTTGCGTGATCATCTTTTAATAATGGTAATATATTTGTAGATTTACCCAATGAATTCATAGAAATAATCTGATTTTCTAGTGTTTCAAATGAATAGGATGTTTCATAGAAATAAGGTTCAGTAGTCGAGTAATGGAGAGATGGACTACAAATAGCCTTATATTGATCGATGGTAATGTCTGAATCAAAAGGGAGATGTGAAAGATGGAATTCAGCTTTCTTTTTTAAAATGTTCAAAGTATTTGTTAAAATTTTCATGGAAATTTTTCTTTGACACATACACCATTTGATGATTCTTTGCGCTTCTAAATGTTTTTCCACAAGATTTTTCCCGTCAATAACTGTAGCTAATTTATTAATATAATACTCAGAAGATTTTATTTTAATGAAATTTTTTCTTGAATTTTCTCGAGAGTACTTCGCCACTATTTTTTTAGCAGTTAATACTTTTTGTTTTAAAATTTTATTTTTATAATCAGATTTTATTGCCACTTTTTTTTTAGTCGTTAACACTTTATGTTGTATAATTTTTTTTGTATAATCAGATTTTAGACTCAGATTAGAATAATTTTGTTCATCAATGATTGAATCATGTGTTAATGTTGAGTTGTTATCAAAATCATCTTTGATGATCTTAGCGCTTATTACCGTTTTAGATAATTTTTTTGAAAGTTCTGGACTAAGTTCATGCGATGACGATTGATCATGAGCTTCTTTTTTAGATTGCTCAACCAATGACTGTTTTTGATTTAATTTGGTTTCATCGTTTTCACAATTTTGAACCAATCCACTCGAGCCTTTTTTAGTCAATGCCTTGTGGCCTCTAACGCGCTGATTATATATTCTACGATTTCTTTTTTTTATTTCTTTCAAAGATTGTAAGTCTAATGCATTCTCATTAGTAGTTGGAAAATGACTAATTGTATTTGTCTGAAATATTTTAAATAAATGACTACGCATAAGACTCTGGTCATAAACGATGCACTCCGGTTTTTGATTATACAGTAAAGATATTGCAAACGCAATGGCAAATACTCCACAATCAGTTCCATTACATTGGTTTTGAACTTTCATAAAAATAATTGATTTTGAATCAAAATGAAGATAAGGATACAGATGTTTTAAGAAAAGAGTTTGATCATCATTTAATGAAAATCTATTCAAAGAATCGTAAATATAAATCTTTTTTGTATCATAGTATGAACATATCCAATGCTTATCAGTGCTATATAATATTTGTATGTGATTTTTCAACTGTGGTACGGGCTCGATTTTTTCAGGTCTTGCTAAATATAACGTGTCGCGAAGATCATAGTTTGAACAATTAGCTAAAATTAATTTGAAATGATACATATGCTCATCCTGCAGTTGACCTCCACGTCTTACTATATTTAAAAACGTGTCACTTACATTTGGTAAAAAATTTGTATTATTAGTATTTCTTCGTTTTGTTGATGATGATTCTCCAACTAACGTTGGTTCAACTTTTCTTTTTCGTTTCGTTGTTAGCGACTTGATTTTCTTCGAAACGAAGTCAACATTCTTAAATTTATCAGTTGGAAATACGTTAGAAATACTGTTAGTAACTATAACGTTTTCTTTCATGATTGCGGAAAAAGTTTCCATCGAAATTTTTCCATTATCATTAGGTATCTTTGGAAAACTCGTTATAGTATGATCATTGAACAATTTAATCAAATGGTTACGCATTTGATTATGATCAAAAAGGAATGAAGTTTTAATTGGCCACTCTCCTAAGGCCAATGAGGTTGCGAATGCAATTGCATACACTCCACAATCATAATTATTTGGTTGAATTTGTACATCAGGAAATTCAATTGTATTACTATTAAATGTGAATCCGGGGTATAATTTTTCTAAATAAACCTTATGCTTTTCATGAAGTTGTTTTCTATTCGCGGAATCAAAAATATAAATTTTCTTTGTATCATAATAACTGCAAACCCAGTGATCGGAACCATACCTTTCATTTTGATTAAAAATATAATCTGTGTCGCGACTATGCAATATTTGTATATGTTCTTTATTAGCATCCAGTTTTTCAATAACTTCTGGATGTTGAACATACCAACTTTCTCGAATAGCATACTGAAATTGAGTGTGAAGGAGAAACGCAAAATAATCGATATGCTCATCTTCTAACAATTGATTGTTAGCAATACTGGATAAATTTAATTTATGAGGGGAAAACATTTTTAAGTACAATAGTTAATAAAATAAATTAAGTTAAAAATGTTTGCAAGGGAAATAAATTACAAAAGAATTTTATGTAAGTCGTTTATTAATTAAATTATTATAATTTTCAAGTTATGTTAGTAAGATTATATACAATAGGTCAGAAATCTTAAAAAAGTCACCAGTAAGATTTACAGAATAAATAAATAAAAATTTTGTCTTCACGTTAAAAATATAGATAAATTAATTTTTACTACAAATTTTTATCTAAATGTTATATAAACTGTTTTTTCTTATTGAACAATCGCACAGCAGACTGTTTTATTTTATTGAACAGTCGCACAGCAGACTGTTTTATTTTATTGAACAATCGCACAGCAGACTTTTTTTAATAAACAATCGCACAGCAGATTGTTTTATTTTATTGAACAATCGCACAGCAGACTGTTTTTTTTATATTAAACAATCGCACAGCAGACAGTTTTTTTTATATTAAACAGTCGCACAGCAGGCTGTTTTTTCATTAAACAATCGCACAGCAGATTATTTTTTTTATATTAATTATCACTTAACAAAAATAGACAAGAGATTAAAAAGAAATAATAAATAAAGTCACTCAGCTTAAAAGCTAATAAAACGCTCAATTAATTAGTGTAATAATAAGCAACAATTGGAAACAATTCAAGTAGTATATATATATATATATATATTACTCTTGTTAAATATATAATAATTTAAAATTATTATAATTTTAACTTATATTTTTCTTTCCAATTTTGACGCATGAAAACATACATTAATAAACATTATAATAAAATTTTTCAGGTTATCCATAAAATAAAAATATATAAGTGCTTGAAGTTAGTCAATAGAAGAAACTAAAAAAAAAAACGGGATACGATTTACCATTTAAAGGGTGTTTGATTTGATAAATAACGATGCTGTCTTTATTCATCTACCTTTAAGGTGCAATTTCATGCTGACGCTTGACGCTGATTCTTACGAACTAAACAATGTTTAGTTTTGACGCTGCATTAATTTAAGATGGCGCTCCACTCGAAATTATATACCCCTTGTGTAGGTGTACATTTGACGCTCTAAGCCAGCGTCAAGCGTCAGCATGAAATTGCACCTTAATAAAACAAATATCTTTTTAGCATTTATCGTGTAACTGGCACGTTAGTATAGCTATAGATGTCACTGAGTGCAATTAATAAATAAGAAGGTGGATATCAGCAAATCCCAATCATGTTTTAGAATATCATTCGACATTGACATATTTTTATGAGAAGCTTTGGGGGACCATATTGAAGATCCGAACGAAAATGTAGCCAACATAGGAAATGCAGTCTGGTTTTAAACTAAAATCAAACGTAGTAAACATAATAACAAAAAATTTAATGAATATTACATTAATATTATAACAAAACTAAAAACTATGACCCTCATAAACAATGGAAAAATTTTTAAGTTTATTTTTGCAATAAGAGGACAATTGACACAGCTTGTAAATATTAATTTTAAATGAAACCATCGGTAAAGTAGATCTTTATAATATCATTGGCATAAATAAAATTAAATCAAATGATTTAAATCTTATTTTTATTATGAAATAATTTTTTATTATAGTGTAATATTTAATTTTTAAGTCTTTCAATTAATAAAAAAAAAAAAAAATAGCAATCAATTAATGTAATATAAAAATTAACTGCGAAATTCTACAGCATTTTAATTTTAAAGGACTTCAAAAAAAAATTCACTTAGTTTTTACTAATTATAAATAAGATTTACTAATTATAAATAAGATAAATTTTAATCTAATCGTTGTCAATAAAAAAATTATAAATAAAGTTACTCTATATATAATTATTTTTCTTTTTATTTCAAGTAACATAGCATAATGTTATTAAATATATTGAATTTCTTCTCTACGACTACTATGATTTTTTATAATAATAATAGAAATTTTTTTTTAATATTAAACGATAAAAGAAAAAAAAAATGTTTGAAAAAAATTAATAAAAGTACAAAATTTTCAAAATTCTTAAAATTTATCTTATTTATAATTAATAGTAAAAACTAAGTGAATTTTCTTTAGAAGTCCTTTAAAATCAAAATGCTGTAAAATTTCGCAGTTCATTTTTATATTACATTAATTAATTGCAATTTTTTTTTTTTATTAATTGAAAGACTTAAAAATAAAATATAACACTATAATAAAAAATTATTATATAATAAAAATAAGATTTAAATCATTTGATTTCATTTTATTTATGCCAACGATATTATAAAGATCTACTTTACCGATGGTTTCATTTAAAATTATAATATTTACAAGCTGTGTCAATTGTCCTCTTATTGCAAAAATAAATTTAAAAATTTTTCCATTGTTTATGAGGGTCATAGTTTTTAGTTTTGTTGTATGCATCTTGATTTTCGTTTAAATACAATATGAAACAGTTATAATATTAATGTAATATTCATTAAATTTTTTGTTATTATGTTTACTACGTTTGATTTTAGTTTAAAACCAGATTGCATTTCCTATGTTGGCTACATTTTCGTTCGGATCTTCAATATGGTCCCACTGAAGCTACGCTAGTCAATCAATCGGATCTCAGTAGTCGCGCCCAGATTCACTACTAACAAATTGAGCGGCAATTCGAAAGAATCAATACTCCTTAGAGGTAGGCTGCGGTAAATGTTATTTAAAAAATTTTATTTTTTTAATTGCGTCTCAGAAAATCAAAAATAAATTTTAAAATCAAATAAAATAAAGCTTCCAAAAAAGATCAAATAAAATAAAGCTTCCAAAAAAGAGCCTACGACTAATTACGGTGAAAGCACTATAATAGGTTACATAAAGTTTAATACAATAATCTAATAAAATTTTTTTTAAATGATGGTCAGTCCACAATTGTGAACATGAACGCATAATTATTGTCATTTATACTGATAATATAAAAAATCAATGATATTTAGTTGGATTTATTTAAAAAAAATACCCAATGTAATAAATATTCTACAACATAAAACTTAAACTGTTTAAATTAAACAATTTTTACTATTTAAATTATATAATTTAATAAAATATTTAAAATAATTCGAATTACATTTAAATTCGCACTTTGCTGACAGGTAGTGTTATCAGGTCACCTACTAGAAGCATCTAAAGGCATCACACACTATGACACAAAATATATTAATATCTACCTCGAGATCTGCAGAAAACTCGATTTTTGTAAAACCAATAACTTACCGATTTTCGAAAATCTTTCATTTTCTTAGTGGGAAGTTAAAAAAGTATACAAAATGTATTTTATAATTAATTATATTTATTTTATTTTATAAAAGAAGTGTATAAAATGTATTATAGTATGTTATAACGTAATAAAAGTATTATAATGTGAATAATAATAATGAAAATAATTTACTTGATTCAAGATAAAAATTCTAAACTTAAGAAAATCATTTTAAAGAGCTTCATCGTCTTGAATCAAATCAAAACATGAATTTTTTAGTCAAATAAAATTTAATTAAACCAAGAAACATTACTTAGTCCAACAAAATACGGACGATGAAGCTCTCGGATACAATTTCTTAAGTTTAAGAATTTTTCTCTCAAATCAAGTTAATTGGCTTTTGGATTATGTAAATATTATTACATAAAAATGTTGACGATGCGACTTCCGCGACCTCTTCCACGACCTCTTCCACGACCTCTTCCACGACCTCTTCCACGACCGTTTTTATTTCTGTTCCTGCGTCCCCCAGCCATGTAACGAGCGGGTCGGACTATAACAATCAAAAGAGTATTTATTTTTGTTTATAAAATATAAATAATAAACTAATTAAATTGATAAAATTTATAATTAATTATTATACTGACCTGATGATGTTGGAAAGCCAGGTTCGGTTGAAGGATACTCTTCCAATGCCAGTTCTGCTCCTTGTTGATAAGCTAATTCTTCCGGAGGGATTTGTACTTGTAGCACCTCTCCTCGAGGGACTTGTCCTTGTGGGACTTGTCTTTGTGGGACTTGTGCCTGGTGACCAAGAGCTGGTCCATAAGGAGCTGGTCCACGAGGAGCCGGTCCACCAAGAGCTGGTCCACCAAGAGCTAATTCACCAGGAACCGGTCCTCCAGGGGCTAATCCACCAGGAGCTGGTCCACGAGGAGCTGGTCCACGAAGAGCTGATCCACCAGGAGCTGATCCACCAAGAGCTGGTCCACCAAGAGCTGATCCACGAGGAGCTGGTCCACGAGGAGCTGTTCCACCAGGAGCCGGTCCACCAGGAGCTGGTCCTCGAAAAACTTGTATCCCGGGAACTTGAATCCGCTGTACTCCACCGGCTAATAGTTGTGGACGTAGCGGGCAATTAATGTTTAGGAGCACCTGGTCGTACGGCAGTTGGATAGATTGCATGTATTGCGGGGCGTGTCTTGGCGGGGCGTGTCTTGGCGGGGCGTGTCTATATTGGACTTGTTCTCGGAGATTTTGAAGCTGTGGAAGTGCAACCTGATCCTGAGGATGTGGAACTTGTTCATTAGGAACATGACCATCGGCAGCTGGATCATTAGCAGCATCACGATCAGCAGCTTGATCATCACCGGCACGACCACCACCAGCTTGATTGTCAGCAGCATGATCATCAGCAGCAGGACCACCGCCAGCTTGATCCTCAACAACACAACCACCACCAGCTTGATCCTCAACAACACGACCACCACCAGCTTGATCCTCAACAACACGACCATCACCAGCTTGATCCTCAACAACACGACCACCATCAGCTTGAGCACCTGCAAGTTGAACAACCAGAGCTTGTTCACCAGGAACTTGCCCTTGCGGCAGCTCGTTTCGATCTGCTAAAACTTGCGGAGGTAGAGGTGGAGGTAGAGGTGGATAAAAGGCATTTAAATACGCCTGATCGTAGGGCAGTCTGTACTGCAATCCATTCTGTCGAGACAACTCATTAAAATCGCGAAGCGCCTGCTGAACGTTATTCATAGCTTGGCTAAGCCCTGCGTTATTTTCTGAAAAATTAAATACACTTTCATGGTACTAAAAAGTAAGCTGACAATTGTCAAAATTTTTTAATTCTTATAACAAATCAATAACACTAAAAAAATATGACATTAAAATTAGCCGACGTTCAACAATTTTAGATTTTTTTTATCAATTAAATTAGAACAAAAAAAAAATATTTTTACAAAATTGCACGTATAATTTTTAAAACTTTCTACATGTGAAATTTTTTCAATTAATTTTTTTAAAATAATTTTTTCAATAAAAAAAATTCTAAAAATTTTTAGATGTCGGCTAACTTTATTGTTATAAAAAAATTCTTTTAACAATTTCCACTAATTATTTTTTGAATTTTCACATGTAGAATTTTTTATCGATATTTTTTTGTTAATAATAATTTCATGGCCGTAAAATTGTATAAACAAACATTATCATGATACTAAAAAAAATTGACAACTGTCAATTTTCTTTAATTCTTATAACAAATCAATAAAAATAAGAAAAAAATTCTTTTAAAAATTTCCACTATAATTTTTTTAATTTTCACATATGGATTTTTTTTTATAATAATAATAATTTCATTGCCGTAAAATTTTAGAAAAATTTGTGATGTCTGACAACTTCAGTGTAATAAACAATTTACAGTGTAAATATATGATTATTTTTAAGTGTAAGGTTAAATAGTGATAATAATTAATAATATTAATATGATTCTAGATCCGAAAAACTTGGAAAATATATTTAAAAAATATCAAACTTACGTATGGGCTGCATGTCGTCCGCCATTGTTTTGCAATAATGTAATAATCTGAAAAAGATATTAATAATAATAATAATAATAAAAATAACGGTGACTTGCTTTTTTCCTCAGTAAAGTTATTTTTTTATTTTATATAAATATAAACTCTTGCACAAGACAATAAATATCTTGTTAATTATTATTATTTTAATAAAAAAATTGTTCACTAACGTACTTACGTGATAATTATATTATAGTGAGCACAAAACAGAATATTTCACTGAAACGCAAAAATATAAGTAGATATAGATATGCACTATTATGTTAAAGGGGTTTCCGCAAGATTTCTTAAGATGCCTGCTAATTGTTTTTTTTTTTAGCGCCACCTCATGCAACACGTGCGTACACAAAAGTGTCATTAAGAGTCAATAATTTAACGAATTATGAATATTAATAAAAAAATGAAAAATCTGTTAAAAATTGAAAAAATGACAATTTTTATGATTTTCATAATAAATCAATTATATCACAAAAAAAAGTGCGTGCGTACAAAGTACACATGTCAGAAGTGAAACATCTTTGGCAAACTAATTTTCAAATCTCGTTTATATTTATACTAATTCAAAGCTTTAGATTTCCAAGACTTAGAGGGGCGGAAAAAGGAAGATATGTTAGGAATTTGATGAATTTAATTGTAATTAAAATAATAAAAGTGTCGAAAATTAATACAAATAATAAATTTAATTTTTAACTTCCCGCTAAGAAAATTGAAAATTTAAAAAAATCGGGAAGTTATTGTTTTTACCCCGTTTTTCGAACATCGAGTTTTCATCAGATCTCGACGTTTTGAGGCCCTAGGAAGCTTCCCTGAATGTTTTTGCGATGATGTCAGTATGTCTGTCTGTATGCTGTATGTGTGTGTGTGTGTGTGTGTGTGTGTGTGTGTGTGTGTGTGTGTGTGTATATGTATGTGACCCTTTTATAACTTTTGAACGGCTTGACCGATTTCATCGCGGTTGGTGCCATTCGAAAGGGCTTAACCAAACTTAGATTTGGAATGCCCTTAGGACCAATTCGGACCGGTAGATTTTGAGATATCTCAAAAAAACTACAAAAAAAAATTTTTTCAAATGTGGTTTTTTTGGAATAAGTTTTAAACGGCTTTACCGATCGATTCCAAAAACTATTTAGCTCTTAACATCAAAAAACCACGTCGATCGCCGCCAACTCGGTCAAAATCGGTTGATTCGTTCGTGAGTTATCGTTGTCGAAAAAAAATCAAAAAAAGTGTTTTTTCGGAATTACTTCGAAATTCTGAGTTCGATCAATTTAAACTTACAAACCCATTATGAAGCTTGAAAAACTGCGTTGAATGCCTCCAACCGCGTGAAAATCGGTTCATTCATCCAAAAGTTATTGCGGTTTGAACATTTAAAAAATAAGTTTTTATTAAACTTCTATCAAACTTTTGAGCTCGAAGAGCTCAAAAGCATAGAAAAGCTATCTCTCTGAGCTCGAAGACCTCAAAACAACACACAAATTGTATTTTTGAGCTCGAAGAGCTCAAAAACGGCATGAGTGCAATTTTAAGCGCCCAGGTAGGGAATAAGCGGGAAGTTGCAGGAATGGCCTTCAGGGTCAACCGTTTTCCTAATTTTTTTAATTTATTTCTTCGATATTTTCATCAGTTGATGCGATTTCTATTGGTATTGTTGTGACCAAAGCATTATGATCACTAAAATATGCAATATAAGTTCGTGTTTCAACATTATCTAAATATCCTGTAAAAATAGCATCTAAAGTCGTCCCTGAATTAGAACTTGGCGTGTTTAGACTATTATACATCAATTATTGATATATTGCTATCTAAAGTTCTAATATTTAATTACTAAACAAATTCATCAACCGATAACGTGTATTTTTTCTCGATCTCCCTTTCTCTCACTCGCTTGCTCCCTACTCTCGCTCCATGGCTATGTGCTTTATGCTACGTTCACCCTTTCTCACTCTCTCTCAATCGGTCTCAATCCCTCTCTCCGTAAAAGAAATTTTTACGTTCTTAATTTAAAGTTTGTACTTTTCCCGCACAAAATTAAAAAGTCATAAATACATAAATTATTGCAGGCAAAGCTATTATCATATGAAAGGTCGTTTGTTCGTTAATTTTAAAGCTCAAATCCTAATAAAGAAATTAAAGTTTTGTTTTTCTCATAGTACCTAGTAACATTTAAAAACTTAATATGACTAAACCGCGTAAATTCTTCGGTTTAAATCGATCGATCAACTAAAAAATTATCAGTCGGGATTTTACATTTTTTATATATATAAAGAAAATTTTACTATTTTTTTAAATAAAAAAAATTGTTTATTTAGATTTAATACTCCAATGCTGAATAATTTAATAACAACAATAATTATTACAGTCATAATAGTGATAATGATAAATTTTATTATTACTATTATTTTTATCATCAACTTATTATTACCGATATAATTATTTTCAGTATTATAATCATTTTTTTTTTTAGTTTTGTCATTATTATTATTATCATCAGTTTTATTACTATTGTTATTGTTATTGTTATTATGATTACCATTATCAGTAATTGTTATTATTTATTGTCATCATGATATTGTTGTTAGCAAATGACACTATGCATCAAACGCATAATTATTGGTAAATGGCACCGTGTAAAAAGGCCTATTACCAAAACCTGGTTTGAGTAGTTAAATTTTTCACCGCCAGATGGCAAGTACGTCACCGCCATAAGAATACATGACCTAGTTTGAGTAGTGTTGTTTTCGACCACGAGGTGGTGTCTTGCAATTGCCACTTACCAATACTACGTAATCATCTAAAGATTATCGTTGTTTGAAACCCGCCTAATTGAATAACAATGCCACCTACAGGCAACGACTAAAAGATCGTAAAAACTTAAACAATGTTAGCTCGTTGCGTATTTAGTCCAAATAATAAATAAAATTTAATTAGAAAAATATGTTTAAAAACATACACATGTATGGTTGTTTGATAGTTTATTACAGAAATCTTGTATTCATAAAGAAATTTCAACATTCTTAATTTAAAGTTTGTATTTTTCCCGCGAGAAACTAAAAAGTCATAAATAAATAAATTATTGCAGGCAAAGTGATAATTATATAAAAGGTTGTTTGTTTCTTAATTTTAGAGTTAAAATGCTAATAAAAAAATTAAAGTTTTGTTTTTCTCATAGTAGATAGTAACATTAAAAAACTTAATATAACTAAGCCGCGTATACTTTTGAGGTTGTATTGAAAATCTAATAATCAACTAAAAGATTCTATTTGTATAAAAAGATCATAAAATTTTTTAATTTTTTGTAATTAAAGTAATATAGTAAGATAATTTAAATTTAATACTTCCCCGCTGAAAGTTCAATGTAAATAAATAAGATAAGAGGATAATTCCAAGCAAATCATCTTAGTTCATTAACATGTGTGTGAGTTCTTTCGATTGGAGTTTACTTTTCTACGGTACCAACTTAAATCTCGCGTTGGCTGCACTTTTCATAGCAAACTATCCCCTTAGATCTAAGCTCACTAAAGTTAGCCCCGCAGATTTTTTTTTTTTTAATTTTTGAACTTTATTTTTATTACATCGTTATTTCGTCGTTTGTTCTTCATTATTCACTATAAATATTTGTTTGTTTCCGATTTATTTATTAAAAAAAAAATTTATTAAAAATGTGCCTTTATCTAGCCCCCCCTATCGCATTTTTTAATATTTTGTTTGCAATGCGGGTCAATAAACCTCTGTTTAAGATTGTTCATGTATGAAAAACGTTTGTTCCTACTTCAAAATGTTTATTTTTTGTTTAATCAACATTTTTAGTTAGCTGAGTATTTGTAAGTTAAATATTCGCACTGCGCACGCCTCAACTTTACGTTTAAGAGATATCACCATTAAATAATTTATTAAGAATGATAATCCTCACGGCACATTCTATAACTGATCTAAATAATAATTAAAGAATTAGTAAGTATTTTTTTTTTATCGAAATAATTGAGGAAATATTTATTATAAGCATTCTTTACATTTCGTTAATCCTTAACTTATCTTCATAAAACCACGTGGAAGAGGAGAAGAGGAAGGCAACGTGTAGTTTTTATGATATAATTTTATAATAAGTTTTATTTTAATAAAGTATTAAAATTTTTTGTTATTTGTTATTTCTTTTTTATTTTAATAATAGATCGTATTATTCATGAAAATAGAATTGATGAGCATTAAAAAAAAATATACATGCATTAATTAAAAATAGTTTCTATATTTTTTAAGAAATTTAAAATGAAATGGATATTGATATTTATTTATTTAATGATATTGAAATTGGCTGACGTCTAACAATTTTTTTTTCTCATTATTTAAATTAATTGAAAAGTGATTCTTAAAAAATTACACTTGTAGATGTTTAAACTTTTTACATATTAAATATTTTTTTTTTTTTGTAATAATATTTTCTTTAAAAAAAGAATTTGACAGCTGTCAGCTAATTTCAGTCTCATTTTATTAAATATATTTCTTTTTACTAATAGTAAATATTACTTATGTTAACTGCATATCTTGATTTCTTGTATAAATAAAATATATATGGAGCATTGCACGCCAAATCGGAAGGTTTAAAAAATTTTTATTTTTGATTTCCTCAATTTTTTTTTATTTTTTGTACCTATTAAAAAACTCATTTTCCGAGATATTGAGTTTTTTTTTATAAAAATTTTGCAGTTACTGTGTTTTAAAATTGGGAAGCCGATTTACTATTCTCATAAACTTGAGGGATAATAATTATATTTATAATATTGTTATAAAAATCATGGATTACATGAAATCTATCTTCCATCTTGGTGGATGTCGAATGGCCTTATTATAGTTCGTAAACATTTATCACACCCCTCCCAAAACAGTTATTATGAAATGTTAATATTATAATATAAGGAATGTTGTTATTATTATAATATAATATAATTCAACGTTGTAGCCTAATGCTCATTTTTATTTATTTCTATAATTTTAATCACAAATATATTATTAAATTTTTAATAAAAATTTGTCCTGTGACTTCTATACTTAAAATTGTGTGAATAATACACTCACTCTAATCACTGTGCTTGTCACTATAATTTTCAAAAAGACCGCGCTAAAGTCTAAACGTAAAGTTGACGCATGCGCAGTGCCAATATTCGGAATACAAATATACAGCTAATTAAAAATGTTAATTAAACAACAAATAAACAATGAAAAGTAGGAAAAAATGTTTTATATACATAAACAATCATGAACAAAGGTTAAATGACCCGTATCGCTAGCGAAATATTAAAAAATGCGATAGGGTGGCTAACTTAAAAGCACATTATTAATAAATTTTTTTTTAAATAAATAAATGGAGAATAAAAGAATGTTTATGGTGAATAATAAAGAACAAACGACGAACTACCGATATAATAAACAAAAAGTTCAAAAATTAAAAAAAAAATCTGAGATGCTAACTTCAGTGAGCTTGGAACTATAGTTTATGTAAAAATAATTGCAGCGCACCCAGGCGGATGTAGATGCAAGCCGTGAAATATCTTTTTTCAACTGTAGTTTCCCATCTATTGAAGGATTACCATGTATTCTCGAATTATGTAGTCTGTGGCATGTCACTTTATACATCGAAAAAAAGTCAGGATCTAAATTTTTGCGTTGCTATAGTTTGTGCCGATTAAATTTAATAATTTCAAGTAGATTAATTGTTATAATCGACTGTATTAATTAAATATCAGTAAAATAAAGTATAAATTACTGTTATAATATACAATTTAGGAGCAAGAAGTACCATATAATTAAATAAAATTTCGCAACCTCAAAAAACCGTTCTGCTTACAGTAAACACATTCGGTAGTCTGGCGCTCCGTTTACAACGGGATTTTTGAACGGAACTTGGCGCCAGATTCTACCGAATCTGTGGATACAACTTTTCCACAATATAGAGTATATACTACATTGATGCTACTTGCATGCATGTTTGTAATTGTGTACTCTTAGAAAGCATTATTTGATTCACAAACCAATTAAATAGTATATATCAACAAATAAATTATATTCGATATAAAAATAAGTGCCAGAGTAAACATATAAAAATTATCTCATGGAAATTTCGAAGAAAAGCAGCATTGTGACGGTTAACGGTATGTATTATTTGTTTGTTACTTAAATTATTTTGGTTGTAACCTCCTAGTGACGACGAATGGCGTAAGAATATTCTTTCAAACGAGTAAAAAAATTAATAATCTAATAAATATTATGAAATATAATTAAAATAAAATCCAAAAGTGGAAAACATATCTTACTACGATTTCCGTAAAAAAAAAAAAAAAAAAAAAAAAATAAAAAAAAACAATAATAAATTAAAAAATTCAGAAATTAATTCGGATAATCATATATCCATGCAACGTAAACATGAAGGTCCTTTTCAAATAGTGGAAGATAGAGCGAAGAGAGTAATAGACAGAGCATGAGGCTTCCACGAATGGCAATGTTAAATGAGTATAAATAAGTTTCAACGCCTCTAGTGGTGATGCCCAGTTAGTTCAGTCATTCCCCTCAAACCATTGTCAGAGAAATAATAATGATGTGAGGCAAATAATGACAATAGTAAGCGGCCGCTCAGATGCTGAGAGTAATTTTTTTTTCAAGTTTTTTTTGTAAGTTTTTTTTTTTTTTCAAACTTAAGGAAGTCCTTTCGCTCCAGTTTAGTCACAACAACTATAGTAGTCAATATTCGATAAATTAAAATAAAAAACCCATAAAAATTCCTAAAATTGAAAAATAAATAGTATTCAAGGCATCAATCGTTGAAATTTTTAAAATTAAAAAAAAATAGTTAAGTACAAAAATTAATTTGACTCTTGTAAATCAACTGTTAGTAACCTGTCCGTGATTTGGCAACGCTTTATTTCGGTTGTTTACATTTTTATTCGCAAAATATAACCTTAACCATGTTTAACTTTTTGCAGTCAATGTAAATAAATAAATTAATTAAAATTGTTTAGTCACAAAACCATAACATTCTAATATCTCATGGCAGGAATGCTAGTATTTTTTAATTATTGTTTTATTTTTCAATTATGAATTATGAAAATTTGTTAACAATAAATTAACTTATAAGTATGTATGAAAAACATAAGCACGTTAAAGTTTAGTTCGAATTTATTGAATGGTCTGAAGCTCGCGCGTTACGCAACGTTGTCAAATGTTCTAACGCCATTAAAATGTACGTTACTTCAAAATTTTCTGTGATTTTATAATTATAATTTCTCCATAAGTTCCACGGCAACCTATATATTTTATTGCAAAAAATGAAACCTGAATATTTTGAAAACCTTATTTTGAGTTTTTTTTTTACCCCATCTAATCGGTGGTTAATGCCATAATTCGAGAAAGTTGTTAAGGTCTGACTTTCTCGTAAGACTACGAAAAAATACTAACATTTTTAGAAATTTTTTTTCAAAAATTTGCTCAGTGAAGTATAAATTAAACTTCACTAGTAGATACATAAGGACTAAGTATTGGATAAAAATTAATTTTATGCATGATTTAATATTTTTTATCTAACATTGATGGCGAAAGGACCTCCTTAATTAACTTTGAAAAAATCGATTCCACAAATCGGTCTCAATCGATTCCAAATTTCATGAATCGTTCAAAAAACTGATCGACAAAAGATCAATTTTTAAAATGTTAATGTAACTATCAATGTAACTAATCAATGTAAGTATCAAACGATTCAGAATTTCATGAATCGTAACGATATCCTATTGTGTGAAGAACTTTTTTTAAAAAAAATTTTTTAATTTTTTTATAAAAATTGTTAGTAAACTTTTAAAAAAACGATTTCACAATATAGGTATCAATCGAATCCAGATTTCGTGAAATATAAATATATCATATCATGTGGAGAATTTTTTTAAATAAAATTTTTTCTATTTATTTATAAAAGAAATTAGTTAACATTTTAAAAACCGATCATTTACCTTT
>NW_025401821.1:0-3089 GCF_020080835.1 Cotesia glomerata
AAAATCAGACGTTTGCAGTATTTCTCGAATTATACTATCAGTCATGGATTAGATGAAGTAAAACTAAAAACCAGATTTTCGAAATATTCAGGTTTCTTTTTTTGCAATAAAATATATCAGTTACCGATATATTTATTGAGAAATTAATATTTAAAAATCACAAAAAGTTCTCAAGTTACCTACAATAAAATGGAGTCAAAAGATTTGGCAACGTTGCGTAGCGCGCGAGCTTCAGACCATTCAATAAATTCAAACTAAACTTTAACGCGCTTATGTTTTTCATGCATACTTATTATTTAATTTATTGTTAACAAATTTTCATAATTCATAATTGAAAAATAAAACAATAATTAAAAAATACTAGCATTCCTGCCATGAGACATTAGAATGTTATGGTTTTGTGACTAAACATTTTTATTTAATTTATTTATTTACACTGTCTGCAAAAAGTTAAACACGGTTAAGGTTATATTGTGCAAATGAAAATGTAAACAACCGAAATAAAGCGTTGCCAAATCACGAACAGGTTACTAACAGCTGATTTACAACAGTCAAATTAATTCTTGTATTTAACTATTTTTTTTTTTAATTTTCAAAATTTCAACGATTAATGCCTCATATACTATTTATTTTTTAATTTTAGGAATTTTTATGGGTTTTGTATTGTAATTTATTGAAAATTTACTACTACAGTTGTTATGACTCAACTGGAGCGAAAGGACTTCCTTAAGGTGCAATTTCATGCTGACGCTTGACGCTGATTCTTACGAACTAAACAATGTTTAGTTTTGACTGACGCTGCATTAATTTAAGATGGCGCTCCAGTCAAAACTATATACAATTTAAGCTCATTTGACGCTCTAAGCCAGCGTTAAGCGCCAGCATGAAATTGCACCTTAAGACTTTGATTAGCTGACTTTTTTGATGAAAGCAAACCCAAACAATTTTAGCTCTTTTAAGTATTGACTGTTGTTACTAAATAAAATTTAGTTAGAAGAAAATATGAATAATTTTAAAAAATTCACATGTAAAGTTGTTTGATAATTAATTCTAAAGATTTTATAATAAAAAAAATCTTAACATTTTTTGTAATTAAAAAAATGTTTAATTCAAAATTTGTACCTTTCCCGCGAAAATTAAATGTTCCTAAAATTGTAATATTAATAAATTAATCTTTATTTTTCGTACAATATCTAGTTGCATTAATAAAATTTTATATAAATAAGCCGCATATACTCTTTGGTTAAGATTAATAAACTAAATTATCAATCAAAATCATTATATTTCATCCCGAGTAAAAACAGAATCTCGCCGCACCACCGCCGCAACACCGCTGCACGGCTTTTTAAGCGCCGCACCACCGCTGCACTACAGCCGTGACAATTTTGGTTATTTTATAAGTGCCGTATCACCGCCGCACCACCGCCGTGACAAGTAAAGAATTTATCTATTCGCCGCACTACCGCCGCACCAGCGCCGTGACAAGTAAATAAATTTCTATTCGCCGCACCACCGCTGCACCACCGCCGCACCACAGCTGTGACGCGCCCGGGTAAAAATAAAATTATTAATTTTTACGAAAAAATAATAAATTTCGTTCGACCGCCGCACCACCGCTGCACCACCGCCGCACCATACCACTGTTTGATGGTATATACATTGAAATAATATATTCGTTGATCATTCAAATAGCTTAACTAAATTTTTTAAGTTAAGTATGGCTTGCAGTGCAGTTGGCAATGTTCGAGACTTCCATGCAGACGATCCAGGTTCGAATCCCATCACAGTTCAATTTTTAAAATTCTTTCAGAGTATTTCAATAGGCGTACCGCTTCTGTTCAATCCGAGGACGAAATTAAAAATCTTCATCAACAATACGACTAAAAAAATCAATAATTTCGTGGTGCTTTGGCCTGATTTAAAAAAAATTTTTTTTTTTTAATATTAGGCATTCGATTAAAAGGAGGTTGATCGATAGGTCTTACATAAAGATTTCTAGTCGCATTATTTATTAATTAATTATTGCGTGATTAATTAATTATGATACCATTTTTTGTGAAATTGTAGGTATGATTTAGCATTGGTGCGGCGGTGGTGCAGCGGTAGTGCGGCGATGCTAGGGGGAGTAAATTTTTAGCGTGCGGCGTAATAGTCCGCCAAACGGCGGTCGTGCAGCGGTGGTGCGGCAGTATGGTGCGGCGGTGGCGCAGCGGTGGTGCGGCGGTCGAACGAAATTTATTATTTTTCCGTAAAAAATAATAATTTCATTTTTACTCGGGATATAATCGTAGAAAAAAACTTGATAATTTTTGTAACTCAAAAAATTGATCATTTAATTTCAATACTGTTTTGTTGGAAATTAAAAGTGAATAAATAACAAAATAATTGCAGACAAGATACTTTAGTTCATTAACATTTGTGAGAGTCTCTAAGATTTTAGTTTACTTCATCTATTCTACAGTACCAACTTTAATATTACGTTGGCTGCATTTTTCTTTTCATGGAAAACTATTTCCATTAAGCTATACTTTACGTAAAAATAATTCCAACGCACCCCGGCATGTGTAAATGCATGATGTGAAATATATTTGGGTGCGTTCGCGTTGGATGCATTAAGTGCTTACAGCACCACACCTATAACACGTTATACAGCGACATATATATATTTATAATATACACACGTGCTCACAGCGCATAAGCTTCCGTCGCGTATCCATCTTTTTTTTTAACTATAGTTTCATACTTTTCTATCATCGGGAGGTTATGTTCCCCATAAGAAAAAAGTTCTAAAAATCTAAAAGTTCTAAAAATCTGGGTCGCTATAGTTTGTGCCAGTGAATTTTATGAATTTTAAATAGAATTCATATTTATCACTAACTATAATTAGTTAATATTGATAATATAAGATGTAACGTATTATTATAAACTATTCTTGAAGGAAAAAAAGGTCTGTAAAATTAATAAAATTATGCAACCTCAAAAAACCGTCCTGCTTACGGTATATACACACTCGGTAGTCTGGCGCTCCGTTTGAATGGGACTTTGCGCCAGGTTCTACCTGTGGATAAAGCCATCAAAGAGAGTAAAAG
>NW_025401822.1:0-3089 GCF_020080835.1 Cotesia glomerata
TTTTTTCATTGCACAGATAAAAATAGCTTAAATAAAGTTATATTTTTTTCATGACTTCAAAATAATAATCGTAATAAATGATTCAAATTTTTGATGATTACGAAATTCTTAATTTCGAAATTATGGTGAAATTATTAACTGTATAAAAAAAGATCTGGAAAAGAAATTGCTAAAAATTGAATTGTTAAAAAAAAATATCTCATAATAATTTTTCTTGATAACAAACAACTTTTCCGTAATTTTGAAATTAAAGTTTTCGTCTCTAAAAAAAAAAAAAAAAAAAAAAAACAATATTGTTTATTATATTTTTCATAATCAAAAGGTATTATAATTTCTAATTTAAGACTATAAAAAAAATTCAACATTTGTAAGCCATAAACTCTTCTGAAAAGTATTGAAATGATGGATCTCTGTTGATTCCCTGTAATCTGATTAATTTTTTATAATTTTACTTTGAAATAAACAAAATTACAATAATTTAATATTTTTTTTTAATTTTTCATCCCGATTAGTTACTGAAAATTTCTCATTTACCTATCTTTTTATACACTTTGAGTATTTTGAATGAAATAAAAAAAAAATATAATCAGCACTTTTTCATTGTTGACTCTCATTGTTGACATTCCCAACAATATTTTCGTTATAAGTAAAAAAGAATAATTTTTGATTTTATAATAAACGTAAAAAATAATTTATACTTACAACTCAATAGCCGTTGTTTGCGGGAACTCATGACACGTGTTAAGTATTTTAGAGGTTATGTAAGTCACTTAATTAACTGATGGTGCGATTTATACTCAAAATTGATAAATTTATCAGTTATTAATAATTAATTATATTCAATAATATTAATTATTAATAAATCAATAATAAAATTACTCGAGAATATATTTGATATGAGAGTTACACTGAGATAGTAAAAATGTTTAACTACTACGCTTGAAGCATAAACACTAATAATAGCAGAAAACTGTAGAGGTAACATCCCTACTCCGTGATGTTTACAGGGTGAGAAGTGACACCGGTAGACACATGGAGGGGATAACTTACCAAGTGATAATAATTGAAAATGAAAATGACTATTAAAAAGCAAGGGTTGGTGATAACAAAGTGCAAATTTAAAGTTGTATGTATTTTTTGATGCCATATAATAAAAAAATTAAAAAAAAAAAATTTTATCAAAAAAATTAAAAAAAATTTTTGGGGTGAACACCCATTATCACTAAGAGGTTAGAAAAATAGATAGTAGCCGATTCTTAGGCTTACCGAATATTGCAACATAGATACCGTCGTGGCGACCCCAGGAACCCAACACTATATCCAGATTTTAGTTAATTATTATATGTATTATTTAATGTGTTTCGTTAGTTAATTTTGTTTAAAGTATGTTTTATTATTTTTGTTATTTGTGTGACGCACCCGGCGAATTGGGTATATTCTGCCGGCTGAGCCGGCACGAGAGGGCATTAAAGAGCCGAAATTTTATTGTTTATTTATATCTTTTGTCATTTTCTTTAATTGTTTAATTAAAGACCATATATTGGTATAAACTGATACGGAATTCGGAATTTTGCCGATAAAATCCGATGAGGGAAAATTATTTTGCCTCGGGTGTTTCGTTTTTTTGGGCACAACGAGGATTGTTTATTATAATTATTGTTAAGTAATGATTATTAATGTTTAATTTTGGTATGCGCTAAATGTCCGCCCGGATAGGCTCGAATTTTGGAGAATCCAAAATCATAAGAATTGACCTGGAGAACGCTGTGTAAATTATTTTAGTGCGCCGTAGAATAGCTGTAAGAACGCCCAAAATTATTCTAAGTCCCGGGCAAAAATTTGTATGGAAACGTATTCTGTTGAAAATTGAAGTAATCTGTTGAATTGATTGAATGCATTTGATATTTAATTTTCAAAGTGAAAATTAAAAACTTAGAATTAATTGACGTTTATCGAGCTTCCAAACCTGGCGATAGGTGTCTAAAACGATCCTTCCGTTTCGTTGCAAGTGACTTTTTGGAAAAATGATAAAGTCCCAAATTTATCGCGGAAGAGAGGTCGAGTACCACTGAGACGATTTTCCCTGTGGAGGCTATCCAGAAGGGGAAAACGCTTAAGGACCTCAAGTTACCCAGAGTACGACTGTACCAAGGTAAGTGGAGCTCATCTCTTAGGGGTACTACGGACTCCCCGTACTCCGACCTTCTGTCAGGGTGCGGCAGGTGATCATAGTCGAGTAGGAGGGATCGAGCTGGAGGCTATCCTCTCGATCTTTGGGAACGGCGATTAGGAGGTCGAGGAAGTCGGCTAGATACCTCGACTTCGGGGACCTGGGGGGCAGCACCGCGGGAGAAGGGAGCTGGAGACTATCCTCTCGTTTCTCCGGGGGAATCCCGAGTAGGAAACTGACCCACTAGTGCCGCGAACTGAATAACGCGAATTTTGGAAACTCCCAGACGGTCGGTAAAACAGAAAACGATCATACTAAAAAGTCGGTAAGCAGATTCCTGTTTTACCATCAGTCGGTAAAACAGAAAAAGATCATACTAAAAAAAGTCGGTAAGCAGATTCCTGTTTTACCATCAGTCGGTAAAACAGAAAAATACCGGAAAGCGCGGATTTGGACGAATGAGTGTGACTACCATTTTGTAAAGGTGATAGGAGGGTGTTCTTTTCACCACAAAGTTTAATTATTGTTACTAAATAAAAGATTTCTATTGTTTCTTCTATTACGTTTAGTTCTGGTTTATTCGGACAATCCCCTGTTGACCCTGGACATCGGCGAGCTCTAAATTCGAGCCGGGGATTTTATTGATATTGTCTAGTACGGTCTATTCCAGGACTTTCGGATCATGAAAACTAGACTCGGTTTAATTTAGCTGTTTAGATAATAAAAGGGGTTAGAATCCCTTTTATCACGAATTTTACCCGTTACAATATGCATAAAAAATTTCATGAGAATCGGTCGAGCCGTTCCGGAGGAGTATGGGAACGAACATTGTAACACGAGAATTTTATATATTATATATATATATATATATATATATATATATATATATATATATATATAACCAACTTATATATATATA
>NW_025401823.1:0-3088 GCF_020080835.1 Cotesia glomerata
CT
Organism: Cotesia glomerata; assembly: GCF_020080835.1. Classification (NCBI taxonomy): domain Eukaryota; kingdom Metazoa; phylum Arthropoda; class Insecta; order Hymenoptera; family Braconidae; genus Cotesia; species Cotesia glomerata. Next base: position 3 of record NW_025401823.1, read on the forward strand.
TGTAAGTCAGAAAATTAGGAGAGTAAAATAATTTCCAATTTTTTATAGTGAGTTCTGAAAGGATGTAACTTTATTAAAAGCTGCTATTTCGAGATGGAATAAAGCATTTTAACTCTTAAATTCTCTACTAATAAAAATGAGACACAGAATTTTTTCACAGGTTTTCTTTTCAGCCCGATCAGAACTAATATTAATCAAAATAATTTTTAAAATTTGTTGATTTTCAAATCTATTTCTGAAAGAGATTCATTTGACCAAAAAATGTAGACGAGAATTTTGACAATGAAAAGAAAAATTTAATAAGATAATAATAGTGCTCGATAAACAATTACGATTGTTATAGAATATTTTGTAGTTGGTATATGATCGTCGATGTTTGTCTTTAAGTTCATTATTGCGAAACCATAAAGTACTCTCCAAAATAACTAAAACGATGACCTTCTTAAAACTAATGTACAAGTGTCAATAATTAGAAAAAATGATTATAATTTAAATACCTGTAGTCGATCAATAATGAAACTTATTATTTCATTTTTTTTTTCGTGAATTCTTTCATTTATAATTGAATCCTGAATACCAGTTTCAAATTTTGTTTTGTCTATGTTTTTCCAATTATTTTGGAATCGTACAAAAACTGCTACATTAGGAGAACTTACTCCTGGCCAAACAACTTCGACAACGCTTCTTAAAATCAATTCATACACATGATGTCGACATGCCAAATATAATAATGGCTTTTTTAACATTTTTTCTAATTGGCCGCATGTTCCTTTATCAACTTTTTAAATAAAAATGATTAAAAATATTAATATTACCAATCATCAGCTGGAAGTATAAACTATAATATTGAAAAATATATTCTTGAACCAGTATTAAAAGTAAGTTGCATACAATGAACATAAATGACAAGATCTGAAAAATTTTCTGCATACAAGGTTAAGTTTCTTTAAAGTTGTAACTTGATGCCAGTAGAAAACGAGGCATTGAAAATATCATGATTCTGGTTTAAAAAATTTCAAATAGGCAAATTAAATGATATATTTAAGAACAACCGTGTCGTCCCGAAGCAACAATATTACAACTTTAAAAAAGCTTTTTTTATATGCGTCATTTTACCAAATAAAATTGATTTAACTCATATTGGAGCTTTCACAAAATCAGACGTGATGTTATTAATATTGGTACTTATTTGCATAAGAACAATGAAGAAATGACAATATTTAAAAAATGAATGAAATTTTAAAAATCATCACTCAATTGTAAGGGCTCCAATTTATAAAGGATTTCTCTCTCTCTCTCTCTCTAATAAAAAAAATATTTTCAAAAATTTTTAAATAATAGGTAAAGATTGTCTTGTCAAAATGACATCGTTTGGTGGAATGATCCACATATTTTTCGGGAACAGGTGAATATTGTTTACTAATTCATTTACCTGTATTTGTCGCACATATGTCAAAGCACATAGCTTTAATCCGATCTGAAATATTCCACTCATTTATGGTTTCCTTGATAGCGATTGCTTGGTTTAAACCAGTCCCACGGTCAAGTTTTGGTACTCCCAATAACTGCTGAGTATTGACACCCGATAAGATTATTGAAAGTCTTTCGACTTTATCCCGGCAGTAATATCAGGCAGCAACTTTCCATCCCAGTGAATGACAAAGCATTGAGCAACTCGTAGTTTAGTTTTCAAATCTTCAGCAATCTTTTTTCTTATCTCGATCCGATTTCGATGGATCGTACGGTGGCTTACAGAAACATCATTTAAATTGATTCCTAAAGCTGATGCAAATGCGCAAAAAAAAAATGCGTGGTGTTACGTTCTCAATTTTTGGGAATTATTTTAATTCGCTTCTAAATTTTTATTGGCGATTTTAAATTAAAATGTAAATTTAATAATTAAGAACTGATAGATAAAATTCAGGTTTGACATCGTTGGGTGATCTATTGACCCCCGGCGTGCCGTCACAGATGAGCTTACTTTTACCTTTCAATAATTCATAGACTCACCATTACGGACCCCATAGTTTTGCCCAAATAATACCCTTTTGAGCGAGCCCCCTGGCTTCAAACGGAGGGTAGCTGTCGAATCCGGTGCGGAGAAAGTACTCCTCAGAGTAGTAGCCGTACCGTGGATCTCGAAAAGGAATTGTTTCACCTGGTGGTTGGGAATATTCCGGAAGGTCGATGGCCTTTAGTACCCAAGGACGTGATACGTCCGTCCAAAAGGCTGGATGATTTTCCGGGATTAATGGTCCTGGGCTCGATGGTTCCTGCAGCGACGGAGATGGCGACCTGGGCGAATAATTCCCCCGAGTGATTGAAATGAACGGCCCCTTTGTACGGCCCGACCCGAACGACGTGAACGCCTGCCTTTCCGTGGCATGGACCGAGGAGGAAATTCGGATAGAACGGCTAATAAGCCCTCATCTCCGAAGTGGGTTTTTGGACTTGGGGAATAGCTGAAAGGCGCTCACACCATGGGAAATTTAATCGGTGAAATGGCTAATGAGCCTTTGCACCGGAAGGATTTGAATTGGTGGAACAGCTGAAAGGCGCTCACACCATGGGAAATTTAATTGGTGAAATGGCTAATGAGCCTTTGCACCGGGAGGATTTGAATTGGTGGAACAGCTGAAAGGCGCTCGCACCCAAAGGAATTATCAGCGTGTTTACTGTAATTAGCTTTTATTGGATAAAGGATCTGGAGAGGTTCAAGTCGGACAGAGCTCTGTGCTCAAGAAAGTCCGTGGATCTACTGACTTGAATTAGCTCCAGATTAGTTTTTATAAACAGTATTTCAGCCATGTTTGCAGCTCAGGTTACTCCCTGAGAGAGTCATCGAGGCCCGGGTCCCATGCTGATGCAAGATGTTTGGACTATCCGCGGCCGCGGTGACTCTCTGCCGATGCCTTATCGTGAGATTTCCGTTACTAAGCTGCTGATCAAGCCACCAGCGAAGCAACGGATATCTCTCAATGTGTATTCGGAGAATTTAACGAGATAAATTTATTTAAAATATAATATTTATAAAATAATAAAAAAAAAAAAAAAATAATTTTGGGCGAAATTCTGAGAACGTAACA
>NW_025401824.1:0-3088 GCF_020080835.1 Cotesia glomerata
AGGTTGAGGTTTTTGTTTTGTTGAGGTTCAACTTTTGTTGAGGTTACAAAAGCTTTACACATTACTATCCAAAAATCTAAGGGCAAAAGTCCTGATGGACTTGATCTCAAGTGGTTAAAGAATCATGTTCCACAGATCTCTATTTTTCTTACTACCTTATTTAATCGATCACTTGAGACTGGGTACAAGCTTGGAAAACTATATTTATTATGCCTTTAAAAATAAAACTTCGTCTCCGCGGACAATGTCTGATACTCGTCCTATAGATCACAAATACTTCACACTTAAGTAAAGTTTTTGAAAAAGATTGATTTGCAAAATCAAGTCGTAAAATACCTAGAAGATAATAAATTACTAGACAAATACCAATCAGGGGTTCCGTAAAAGCATGGTACTCAATCAACTTTGTGAAGCTTGTTGATGACATAAAACGAGCTATGGATGAGAACAAGTTGACGCTTATGGTCTTGTTTGACTTAAGCAAGGCGTTCGACTATGTTGACCCGATGAAAATATTTATCACTATGGCAGGAGTTAGGGTTTTCTAAGCAAACCATCATGTGGTTTTTCTCTTATTTAACCAATAGGTCTCTAATCTGTCATAACAACTTGGGTGGAACCAGTTGAGTTCCTTGAAACGTCTTCAGGTGTTCCCCAAGGTTCAGTGCTTGGACCTTATTTTATTCGCTTCTAGTCATGAACACAGTTGCAAAAAGACTGAGTTTTAGTAAACACGGGTTATTTGCGGATGACAAATTGACTTTTATTTGCATTTATATAATTATCAACTGCTAGAAGCAGTAGAACAAATAAATGTTGATGCATCAAGCTGTTACTAACTGGGCTAAAGACCTTATGGTCTTGAGGTAAGGAATTTACAAAAAGACGAAAAGCTATGCTTTTCGGCTCAAGTGGTAAATTGAGGTTGATCAGTTAGATGAATTACCCCTGTTGTTATCGATGGCGTTACACTCCCCTATGTACAAACGGCAAAGTGTCTGGAGGCTCCATTTAACTAATAATCTATCTTGGAATTATCATGTCTCAAAGTCTTGTAGGTAAAATGAAATTCTTGCGTTATATAGCCTAAAATTACGTAAAAATATCTATACTACTGATGTAAAAAATTACTTGTATCTGCAACTATTTTACCTCTTATAGATTACTGCTCTGTTGTCTTAACTTCAGTATAACTTTTTGAAGAAAAATTGTAAGCTACAACGTTCATTAGAATTCATCTGGCAATACGGTTTATTTACACCTAAAGCGTGATGAACATATCACGCCTTATAAGAAGAGAACTTGGTTGGTTATCAGTAAAGAGCTCGGCGTATTTATTACCTTGCTTTGTTATTTTTATAAATTACTAGACTACGGGCAAACCTGACTATCTGCGGGAATTATTTCTTGAGGATCTTGATACTAGACGTTCAGAAAAGACTTTGCAATGAAGAGAAATAATGTAAATTTTAAAATGCCAAACTTTTCGGACCACATTATTATGAATTACTCTTTTGTTGTCACTTGCATTCGTCTCCTTGTGGAAGAAATTACCAAGTGGACATAATAAGAGCGTCTAGTATAGAAGTCTTCTCAAGAATAAGATGTTTGATTATTTATTTAATTCAGATAATTAAAAGTAAAGTTTTAGTTAAAAATTCAAATCAAAATATTAAGTGGTTAAATCTTCAGATTTTTATGTTTTAAACCATAAATATAAAAAATTAAATCTTCAGATTATGTTTATATTATATTTTTAATTAAAAATTGTTATATAATGTAAATGTAAAAATTGTTATATACGATGTAAATATGTTTTGCCAATTGGCCAGTTTGGCTTTGGCATAAATAAAGTTATCTATCTATCTATCTATCCTATGCGGCTAATGTATTAAGTAGACATCAAATTAATCCAACTGAAAGCGATTGGCGTATGGTTAAAAGAGTGTTCAGATATCTGAAAGGAACCAGAACCTTAGGATTAAGGTACACTGGTGAGCGAAATGATATACAAGCATACTCTGATGCGAGAAGCTTAGCAGGTGTAAAGGATCTCAAGCAACTTGTGGGTATGTCATAAAATTGTTTGAATACAATCACTTGGCGGACTCGCTCATATGTAGCACTGTCTACGTGTTAAGCAGAAATAATGTAGCAATGAGTAAGAAGTGTCAGGAATTGATAGCTATAAGTAAGTCACTTAAGTTAATTTTTGGACAGAATATTTTATCCCATAAAAATTATTGATTGTGTTTAATAAAGCTGCCGCGTCGTATGCGAAAGCTTAGTGGGGGTAATAAAGTAAGACATATGACAGGGGCAAAAGAGGCTGATTATGTAAAAGAATGTGTAGCGCGAAATTTTGTTGATGTTGAATGGATCCCGTTAAAGAATCCGATTGCTGATATATTCACAAAACCTCTTACGTTTGACCTACATAAATACTTGACTGATAAATTAATGAATGCTAAAATAGATCAATAATTTAAATTATTAACTTATTCTGTTTCAGAGAAAAATAAACTCAAAGGCTTCCACCGGGGTTACGTTTGTATTATTCCGCCATAGTAGCCAATGGTGAGATAATTATTAGTCATTATTAGTAGACAGAGATATGTAACTTTTATATATTAAGAGAATCTATGTATTTTATATGAATCATTGTAAAATGGTGAAAGACGGCTAGACGGGAGGGAGTGTTGGAAGCAACGCCTAACCGTCTTACCCCATGAGTAGTGGGGAGGTGAGGTGATGCCACGATCCCTGCTTGAGTTGAGATTTGAGAACTGTACCACCACTTACTTCCGATTGAGTTTTGGTAACGTGCGGATGCACATATTAATAAATACTCTTAACTATTAATTGTTATTGTTTATTTAAAAGGCCCTACCTAATTCTAACAGTCCATAACATGCGTAGTTTTTTGTTGTTTTTATTGAGTACAGCAGCCTACGGGATCTCAGATCAAGTCTTGAGCAGATGAAACTAAACTGTTCCAAGATTTTAGGAGAATCGATATGTCCATTGATTGTTTTGTAAAAGTGGATTAGGTCAGCACACTGATAAACTCACCACTCTATTTATCTTG
>NW_025401825.1:0-3087 GCF_020080835.1 Cotesia glomerata
TTATAACTTTTGAACGCCTAAACCAATTTTATCGCGGTTGCTATCATTCGAAAGGGCTTGACCAAACTTCGATTTTGAATACAATTTGGATCTATTCGGACCAGTCAATTTTGAGAAATCTCAAAATAACCACGAAAAAAAATTTTTTCTAATGTTGTTTTTTTGGAATAACTTTTAAACGGCTGTACTGATCAATTTAAAAAACTAATCAGCTTTGGACATCAAAAAACCACGTCGATCGCCTCCAATCTGGTCAAAATCAGTTTATTCGTTCGAGAGATATCGTGAACGAAAGAAAACCGAAAAAACTGTTTTTTCGGAATTGCTCCGAAATTCCTAGTTCGATCAATTCAAACTCAAATATTCCTAATGAAGCTGAAAAAACTGCGTCAAATGCCGCCAACCGCGTGAAAATAGATTGATTCATTCTAAAGTTATTGTGGTTTGAAAATTAAAAAAATAGTGTTCTATGAAACTTACATCAGACTTTTGAGCTCGAAGTGCCATCCCTTTGAGCTCTAAGAGCTCAAAATTAACTGATTCAACAAATAATTTTTAAAGTAAAATAAAGGATGTTTATTAAAAATTTACAAAAAAAACTTTAATAATTGTGAAAATGAAAACTTGGGCCTGCACGGGAAAGTAAACGTTTATCATCATCATTCTCATTATTATTTTTAAATTTCTTCAAATAACGATGCACGACTTTGTAGGTCTCATTCCTCATCTTCCGCTTCTGCCCTCCATTGCTCCCTCTTTTACATTGCATCTGATCTGTAAAATATAATTATATAAGTAATGTAAAATTTTGGAAAATTCAAAAGTGCATGCCTCATAACGCTCATTCATTTTTTAACCAAAAAATAAATTTTGTTATTGATTTTTACAAGAAAAAAAAAATAATTAAGTAATTTTTCAAATACATGTAATGATTGAAAAAAATTTTTTTTTTCAAAAATCAATAGCCAATCCTTGTAGAGAATTTATTCAAGTTTTAAAAATCAACCTTAAATTTTCTGTGCGATCATTCGTTGCTGAGATATTGTCAATGAAAGACAAAATGATCTTTTTCCATTCAAACACCGATATCTCAGCGAGAAATGCATGTATCGAGATTTTGAAAATACCAAATTGAAGCTGAATAAACAAGTTATCCGGTCCATACAAGGTTAAGTCAAAAAAAAATTTTCTCCCCTCCGGGCGGAAAGCGTCAATTTTCCGCCCGCTGCGCTAAATGAAAATGCCGCTTTCCGCCTCCGTCGAGGAGAAAAATACACTGATAGAAAAATAATCTTGATTCAAGAAACTTTTTTTCTTCAAAACTTGAACTCTTGAAACTAGATATAGATATATTTCTTTCAAGAATTTTTGTCTCTTGGTTCAAGATAGGCGATAACATTGATTCAAGATGTTACCGACTTGTGTTAAGAATGGCTTTTTTTTTGAGTCATCCATTAATTTACTTATTTCCAAGAATTAATTTTTATTTGGTATAACAATTAAAGACTATTTAGTTTTTGAAATATACTTAGATGAATTATTTTAAGTTTTTTAAACGACAATGTTATTTTGATTGAAAAACTTAAATGTATCGATTGAACATAATATAGCTCTTAAGCCAAGAAAATCTAAATCAAGACAAGAAATTCTTAAAGCAAAATAATCATTTGTCTTCCAAAATAAATTCTTAGATCAACAAAATATCTCTTGAGTCAACATAAATTTTTTATCAGTGTAGTATACACACCACGGGCAGTAAATAAGAAAGCCTCAGATCACATGTTTATTGACCTCGGACAAAAATTACATGTGATCTGAGACATTTCTTATTTTACTGCCCTAGATGTGTAATATACTATTTCCAAGTCCGTAAATTAAAAAAGAGAACCATAAAAATTTCGATAATTTTTTTTTCGGTGGTTTTCTTAAGATTAATCGACAAAAAATTTTAATAAAAAATTTTCAAGCTCAAATCCAAAAACTAGACACTTAGAGCTACAATTTGCCTTTGTTTATTTGCTGTAAGACCATTTTACTACAAGTTACAGCCTGTTGAAAATCCCCCAAAAATTTGGATTTTTTTCTTGCTCCCTTGATTTTTTTAAGAAGTATACATATATATATATATATACATATACATATATATAATGCTTACCCTTTTTCATATCGTCTTGCCGCTGATCACCTCCACCTCCTCTTCCACGTCCACCTCTTCCTCCACGGCCACCTTCTCCTCCATAGCCACCTCCTCCTCCTCTTCCACGTCCACCTCTTCCTCCACGGCCACCTTCTCCTCCATAGCCACCTTCTCCTCCTCCTCTACGGCCGCCTCCTGCTCCATGGCCATCTTCTCCTTCACCGCCACCTTCTTGTTCACGACCACTTTCTCCTTCACCCTCTCTTCCACGTCCATCTTCTCCTTCACCGCCACCTTCTTGTTCACGACCACCTTCTCCTTCACCCTCTCTTCCACGTCCATCTTCTCTTTCATGGCCACCTTCTCCTTCACGGCCACTTTCTCCTTCACGGCAACTTTCTCCTTCACGGCCACTTTCTCCTTCACGGCCACCTCCTCTTCCTCCTCCTCCTCCACGGCCACCCCCTCCTCCCCCACGGCCACCTCCACCTCCTCTTCCTCCACGACTATCTCCTCCTCTTCCACGACCACCTCCTCTTCCACAGCCACCTCCTCTTCCACGGCCACTTCCTCGTCCTCGCCCACCTCTTTCACCACCTTCTTCTCTTCCTCCTGGTCCAACTCTTCTGCCATCGCTTCCCTCATCTACTTTTTCATCATCGTCAATCTAAAAAAAAAAATAAATTAATAAATTATACTGCATAATTCTTTACAAGGCTTGTGCAAGACTGCTCTTAAGTTCGACAGTTGTTAGTGTCACGAACGGAGTGAGTGATGGGCGCAAGGAATATGAAATAGAAATCTCAAATATCCGAACGTTATCACTTTGTCCGTTCGGGAGCTAAATTAAAAATTGCGTTGGAGAGTGGAGCGGTACACAAGCTCGAACGTTATCTCTAAGTGTTAACTTAGAGAGAGTAAGGATGATACATCCTGCTGACTTCGGTCAC
>NW_025401826.1:0-3086 GCF_020080835.1 Cotesia glomerata
AAAACTGCTCATTTTTGCATTGGGATTTCCCATGCAGGGGCCCTATCGGGAAAAACTGAATAAAAATTTTTATTTTTACGTTGGGATTGCCCGATTGGGGGCTAATTAGGCCCTTATAAGGATTTCCCAATTGGACGTGCCTCTTCGGGACCCAATCAGGTTCAGATGTATACGCTGGGTAATCCCAAAGTAATTTCTAGTCGGGTACGTTTGCAAATTTCCCGACTAGCAATCCAAACTTTCCTTTGTGGTGAGCTTAATGTTGTCAAAACATTCTGCGGTGCAATATCGAACAGTTTGTCGAGAGAATTGATAAAAGTTTTTTCGGCCAATTGTTGTGCGGGAGATTTTTTGCGAGCTTCATGTACTTGAGTTTTTTGCCAGTTTTTATGTAATTTTTCAATTTTTCCAATTGAACGATGTGAATTGTTTCCTGATAATGTGAACTTATTCCACACTTTCATAACCTCACAAAGAACAAATTTAGCACATTCGTGAATGAATAGTTTATCTGTTCGATGTTTATAGGAAAATAAACATAAAACATCACGATTCGTGGGTAATTTCAAATCACTTAAAGTTTTTTGACTTAGATCCAACCAAGTTAATGTAATTTTTAATTATGATAAAGGCCATATAAAAATTTTTGATATGTTCATATCTGGCCTGATATGATCTGATATGTCCATATTTAATTTTTGATATGGCCTGATATGAAAATTAGCCATATCAGGCCACCAGATCAGGCCTCATCAATTTGATATATCTATATCCAGACTTAATATAGCTTGACTTAATAACTCATATCAAATTTTGCATTATTTGTACATAGGTCCTGATATGCCCCTGATATGAAAGCTTATAGGTATATACTTTGACAAAACTTGAAAAAAAATCCCTGATCCAGGATTGATGTAGATTCATATAGTCTGACCTCATACCCTTACCAGCACATAACTGGTCATATGTACTCATATAAGAGCATACCCGAGTAAAAAAAACTATATATCATTATATATGATTTATATCTAATTCCATATATAATTATAAATGTATATATAGAATTCATATACAAATTATATATGAATCATATACAATTCTATATAATTTTTTTACTCCAGTGGGTGACTCTGATTACCATAAAACATTCTCTTTTTTTTTTTTCTATCTAAGGAGTCTGTTACTCCAATGATTAACAATCTTTTAATATATGGTATTTTTCGGATGAAATAATAGGAACTTAAAAAAAAAATTTTTATTTCACAAAAAATTATTAGTTTTGTCAGGTTCAAAAATTGTGAGCCAGGCCCTCCAGCATTATATGGTTTCCATATACTAAACAAAAATAATTCCATCAAGGAATTTAAGCTTTCAATTCTGATTTTACCTCGATTATTTTTTTAATTTCAAAAGAAATTATAAGTTCTAAAAGAAAAACAACGAAAGTACCTTAACAATATATCGTAGAATCTTTTTGCGATTTCATGTAACATACATAGATAATTTTACATAAATGTACAAATAGATACCATTATTATATATAAATATTGGCAATTAATAATTCATAAATTAGATAAAAATTTTGTTCACTACGAATCAATCATGTATACGATTTGCATTACTTGGCAGGGTTATAACAGAAAGCTCTGTTCCCAAGTAAGTCTCTTAGGTAAACGGGTAGTGAATTAGTCAAAGAGTCCAACAACTTCTGAGATGGTTACATCAACAAAAAAAATTCGATCCAGTTTATTCCATGGCCTTACCTGAACGTGACAATGGTATATAATTTTAAGGAATAAGTATAATAACTTAAAAATAATGTTTGCCTTTTTGTTATTTTATATTCCCTTATCGTTCACAGCGCTTCATGCTTTATTTCACGCATATACCACATTCTTACATACATACAATATACACATTCTAACATACATACATACTTTCCACAATAAGTAAAGCTATTTTTTGTCTACACTAGAAATTACTAAGGAAATTATTTATATGGCTTAAAACAACGTTTGCCGGGTCTCAGCTTAGTATATATAATATATATATATATATATATACTATACTGCTAATATATATACTATATATATATATACTATATATCTATATATATATAAGCGAAGTACCACTCACTCATCCACGAGATCTCCGAAACTATTCGCCCGGGTGACTTGAAATTTAGCATAGTTGCTTCCATTCGTGATGTGGGCAGCTCGCTAAGGCAGATTTTACGCAATTCCTAGCCAAAATGGTTGTTTTAAGGTCTACCATCACGTATGCTACCCCCTCCCCTCCCTCTCATTCTTCCCCTCCCCTCCCGTGCCTTCTTCCCCCTTCCCTATATCTCTCTCTCTTTTTTTTTTTTAGAAAATGTCATTTTGATTCGCCAATCTAAGAAACCTATCAAGTGGCACCCATAAATTATAGAACTCACCTCCCCCCGCAACCACCCACGCTAATCAACTGTTGCCATGGATACCGTTGCCATGGTTACCGTTGCCATGATTACCGTTGCCGTGGTTACCGTTGCCATGGTTACCGTTACCATGGTTGCCGTTACCATGGTTACCGTTATCATGGTTACCGTTTGCTATGGTTACCGTTGCCATGGTTACCGTTGCTATAACAACTGTTAAAATAAATAAATTGTAATAACAAATTCGGTTGTAAATTAAATTCAGAGGAATGATTAGAATAAAAGTAGAAAGTTACTAAATATTAATATTCTATATAATTATTATTCAACAGTATTATTCTATACAATGTTAGGCAAATACATCGATTTTTATCGATTGATTGTTGGGACAGTAGGAATTAATAATCATACACTTTTTCAGAAATAATAGCTAAATCATTAATAACTGAAATAGCTCATATGTATTGGAATGATCATGAAGGATGAACTAACTCGATTATAACATAACACAGCTAAATATAACATAAATATTATTAAGTTGATTTTGTTAAATGATTATACTGATTTTAATGATTGAAATTAAAATGGTAAATTGTGTATGATGTATCTTCTTTAAAATTTCACGACGATATCGTTAGAATTATTATAAAGAAACGGTCGATTTGAG
>NW_025401827.1:0-3086 GCF_020080835.1 Cotesia glomerata
TTTTTGTAGGGGAATCCTTTTTACGGATTCTAGGCATAGCTGTTTGGCCTGGATATGTGGCGACTCGACGCAGCGTCATACTACCTCGACACTCAACGCCCCCACCCACTAAACCCTAAACCCCTTTTCCTTCTTTCCTCTAATCGCTCATGGAAACCGCCGTCAGGCATTACTTCGCGAAGGGAGGATCTAGCTACTGCTCTTCCTTCTGGCGGCTAAGGTGTTAACTATCTTCCTTCTCTATCTTCTGCTACTTGGTTTCTTTTCTTTCGGTGGAACGCAAGTCTTTAAGGACCCCTGTTGCATAACGTGTTGGTAGCGTTCCAGGCAGCTTCTGATGGACAACATCATTTAAGTTTCTTACTTAGCGGAATCTTGGTTGCATTCTCTGGTTCAGGATCCTCTCCAAGTCTTCACGCTGTGGGATCGAAACGAGGGACATATTAAAGAAGACGTGCTCCGCAGGCCTCAGCAGCTCCTGGGCAGGACGGGTAATTCGAAGAGTCATCGTGCTTAAAGCGGTGTAGATATTCTCGAAAACACCCATAAACCTGACAACATCTGCGTAAGATAGTAACTGACCTCACCGTGATTCCGGTTAAGCCAAATGTCGACCTGAGGTGGGCGAGACGGTGCGTCCACCATCTCCTCTCTGCAGCATCTCATTGTAGCTGCCATCGGCCCATGCTCTTTGCCGTTCTTCACTCCCTAAGTTCTTCCAGGCTCAGTGCAGCTGGACCTTTTCGCTGGTACAGGGCCCGTCTTTCCTCTGCTAGATTTCTAAGAGGTGGGGTTCCAGCAATGACGCACACTGCTTCTTCTGGATAGAGTGCGGAATGGCACCAGCTACTCGTAAGCACTCTGTCGGTATATTGGTCCACAGCTTTTCTCCATGATTCTTAAGTTTCCAGTGCATCAGCCCAAATGGATATTCCGTAGAGTGAGCACTGATGTGACTGCTTGGCTGATGACATTAGTAGCCTCCTGCTCTGTATTGGGCCTCCTGATGTTAGGCATCACCCGTGCGAGACCAGCCCTCACTGCTGACGCTTTGGCACTGACATGTTCCACCTGCTGTTTGAAGTTGAAGTCGTGCATCTGTAGCATCACTCCCAGATAACGGATACAAATGGTTTGTAACGGGTAAAAATTCGTGATAAAAGGGATTTTAACCCCTTTTATTTATCTAAACAGTTAAATTAAACCGAGTCTAGTTTTCATGATCCGAAAGTCCTGGAATAGACCGTACTAGACAATATCAATAAAATCCCCGGCTCGAATTTAGAAGCTCGCCGATGTCCAGGGTCAACAGGGATTGTCCGAATAAATCAGAACTAAACGTAATAGAAGAAACAATAGAAATCGTTTATTTAGTAACAATAATTAAACATTGTGGTGAAAAGAACACCCTCCTATCACCTTTACAAAATGGTAGTCACACTCATTCGTCCAAAACCGCGCTTTCCGGTATTTTTCTGTTTTACCGACTGATGGTAAAACAGGAATCTGCTTACCGACTTTTTAGTTTGATCGTTTTCTGTTTTACCGACTGATGGTAAAACAGGAATCTGCTTACCGACTTTTTAGTATGATCGTTTTCTGTTTTACCGACCGTCTGGGAGTTTCCAAAATTCGCGTTATTCAGTCCGCGCCACTAGTGGGTCAGTTTCCTACTCGGGATTTCCCCGGAGAAACGAGAGGATAGTCTCCAACTCCCTTCTCCCGCGGTGCTGCCCCCAGGTCCCCCAGAGGGTCGAGGTATCTAGCCGACTTCCTCGACCTCCTAATCGCCGTTCCCAAAGATCGAGAGGATAGACAAAGCTCGATCCCACCTACTCGATTATGATCACCTGCCGTACCCTGGCCAGAAGTTCGGGCTGCGGGGAGTCCGTTGTACCCCTAAGAGATGAGAGCCACTTACCTTGGTACAGTCGTACTCTGGGTAGCTTGAGGTCCTTAGCGTTTTCCTTCTGGATAGCCTCCACAGGGAAAATCGTCTCAGTGGTACTCGACGTCTCTTCCGCGATAAATTTGGGACTTTTATCATTTTTCCAAAAGTCACTTGCAACGAAAACGGAAGGATCGTTTTTGAGCACCTATCGCCAGGTTTGGAAGCTCGATAAGCGTCAATTAATTCTAAGTTTTTAATTTTCACTTTGAAAATTAAATATCAAATACATTCAATCAATTCAACAAGATTACTTCAATTTTCAACGAAAGAATACGTTTCCATACAAATTTTTGCCCGGGACTTAGAATAATTTTGGGCGTTCTTACAACTATTCTACGGCGCACTAAAATAATTTACACAGCGTTCTCCAGGCGAAATTCCTTATGATTTTGGATTCTCCAAAATTCGAACCTATCCGGGCGGACATTTAGCGCATACCAAAATTAAGCATAAATAATCATTACCCACAATAATTATAATAAACTGACTCCTCGTTGTGCCCAAAAACGAAACGCCCGAGGCAAAATAATTTTCCCTCATCGGATTTTATCGGCAAAATTCCGAATTCCGTATCCAGTTTATACCAATATATGGTCTTTAATTAAACAATTAAAAAAAAAATGACAAAAGATATAAATAAACAATAAAATTTCGGCTCTTTAATGCCCTCTCGTGCCGGCTTAGCCGGCAGAATATACAATTCGCCGGGTGCGTCACACAAATAACAAAAAATAATAAAACATACTTTAAACAAGAATTAACTAACGAAACACATTAAATAATACATATAATAATTAACTAAAATCTGGATATAGTGTTGGGTTCCTGGGGTCGCCACGACGGTATCTATGTTTGCATGTGGTTTGTGATGTGTTTTCTCGGTCGCCGACATTAATCTTAATTGTTTCAACTTCTTTTCGGCTGGTAATAAGCACTGCTTCGGTCTTCTGCTTGGCCAGTTGTAGGTTCACTGTATCCATCCACTGGTTGATCTTCTCAAAAGTGATGTCAAACAGATGTTGAATCTCGTCGAGGTGTTTGGCGACGATCACTGCGGCAACATCATCCGCATACGCTACCAGTTTGACACATCTTGGAAGCTTCAGTCTCAGGAGCCCGTCATACATGATATTCC
>NW_025401828.1:0-3083 GCF_020080835.1 Cotesia glomerata
CACACACACACACACACACATCAATGCTCTGTAGTCACATCAATGCTCACTTAAGGAATATCTATCTGGGCGGACGCACTAGAGAAGCAAGAATCATGGAGAAAGGCTGGACCAGTCTACCGTCTGAGTGCCTTAAGTGTAGCGAGCGCCTTCCGCACAATATATTTGGAAGGCAGTGTGCGTCATTGCCGGAACCCTACCTCTTGGAGTTCTAGCAAAGGAAAGACAAGCCCTTCACCAACTAAAAGGTCAACTGCTCTGGAGCCCTGAAGAACTTAGAATTGAATAACGGCAGAACAGCATAGGCCGACGGCAACTACAATGGGATGCTGCAGAGAAGGGTAGGTGGACGCACCGCCTCATACCTCGGATCGACATTTGGCTTAACCGGAATCACAGCGAAGTCAATTACTATCGCAGATGTTACGCAGATGTTGTTGGGACACCGGTGTTTTCGAGAGTATCTACACCGCTTTAAGCTCGATGACTCTTCGGAGTACCCGTCCTGCCCAGGAGTTGCTGAAGATGCGGAGAACGTCTTCTTTGTATGTCCTCGTTTTGATCCACAGCGTGAAGAGTTGGAGAGGATCCTGAACCAGAAAATGCAAACCAGATTCACTAATGGAAGCAATGTTGTCATCAGAAGCTGCCTGGAACGCTACCAACACGTTTGCAACAGAAGTCTTCAAAGGCTTGCGTTCCACCAAAAGAAGAAGAGCAAATGTCAGAAGATAGAAGGAAGGAACTTAACACCTTAGCCATCAGCAGAAAGAGCAGTAGCTAGTTCCTCCCCTCACGAAGTAATGCCTGACGGAGGTTCCCATGAGGGATTAGAGGAAAGAAGAAAAGGGGTTTAGGGTTTAGTAAGTAGGGGCGTTAGCGTCGAGTGTTAGTATGACGCTGCGTCGAGTCTTCACATATCCAGGCGAAACAGCTATGCCTGGAATCCGCAAAAAGGATTCCCCTTGAAAAAAAAAAATACACACACACACACACACACATACATACATACAGACACCGTGACAACCTCGCGGGGATAGTCAGGGAAGCTTCCTCTGACCTTCAAATGTCGAGATCTGATGAAAACTCGATTTTTGCAAAACGTGGTGAAAACAATAACTTCCCGATTTTTGAAAATTTTCGATTTTCTTAGCGGGAAGTTAAAAAAAATCATTTTGAAGCTTTTGAAATTGTTGTTTTCTGTAAATTTTTAATTAACTGGCACATTAAACAGAAATAACCGTTAGTAAAAGCGAATAAGAGATAGTGTGTACGAAAGGCAGCACTAACGAATAAAAAGGATAGAAATAGCACAAGCTATTTGTCGCGAGTGAACTACTATAAGAGTGCTCAACTCAAATTTTCAGAAAAAAATCCGATTCATTGAAGAATTATAAAATTTACTTAAAGACCGAATTATTTGTTAAATTTTGAAATTAAACATTTCATAAACAAATCATCTGGCTTTGATTAACTTGACATAGTCCAGCAAACTAGAAAAAAAGGTATTCATCACCTATAACAATTTAACGTAAGATTTTTGAAGTTATGTTAAGCATACATTTTTTGGCATTTTACAAAAGTGAATGTCTGCGAATAAATTGACCGGTTTTGACGACATTGGCGGCGTTCGAAAGCGGGTTTTTTAAGCACTGGTAGTTATTTGATTAAATTAAAAACTACTCGAGGAAAGAAATTGCACGAAGTTATGTAAAAAAAAATTAGAGGAAAAACGGTTGACCCTGAAGGCCATCCCTGCAACTTTACCCGCTAACCATATCTAAACGCTCAACATTTTACATATTTTGTTTTTTGAACTCTGAGCTCAAAAGTACAATTTCTGTGTTATTTTGAGGTTCTCCGAGGCTCAAAGAGATAACTTCTGGCACTTTATGATTTTGAGCTCTTCAGAGCTCAAAAGTCTGATAGAAGTTTGATAAAACACTTTTTTATTTTCAAACCACAATAACTTTTAAATGAATGAACCGATTTTTACGAGGTTAGGCGCATTTGACGCAGTTTTTGAGGGATAACGGACTTTTGAGTTTTCAATTGATCGAATTTCAGCTCATGCAAAACAAATCGGACTAGTGGCAATCGACATGGTTTTTCAAACTTAAGGAGAGCGAAATAGTTTTTGGAGTATTGATCTGTTAAACGTTTAGGAGTTATTCCAGAAAAACGATTCATTTTAAAGGTAATTTTTGAGATTTCTCAAAATCTAGCGAACCGAATTGATTCAAATTTTTACGAAGGGTAATGGCAATGGTTGCACTTTGGATCTCACCTATTTCGATCCGATCCAGTCAAACCGTTCAAAAGTTATAAGAAGTTTACATACACATACATATACACACATCCCCACACACACACGCACTCCCACACACACCCATTCCCACACACACACACACACACACACACACACACACACACACACACACACACACACACACATACACATACAGCCGCACGGACACCATCGCGGGAATAGTCAGGAAAGCTTCCTGTCACCTTAAAACGTCGAAATCTGATATAAACTCAACTTTCGCAAAACGGGGTGAAACCAATAACCTCCCGAATTTTGAAAATCTTCGATTTTCTTAGCGGGAAGTTAAAAATACTTTTTTTGAAATTTTTCGTTAACGGTATCTCTTAATACATGAACCAATTTCAATGAGAATTGTAGCAATCGACGTCGTTTTTTGAGTTTAAGAGCTTATTAGATTTAGGCATTGATCGTTACATCTTTTCAAAAGTTATTCCAGAAAAGATGTTTTTTTGATGTTTTTAACTTCCCGCTAAGAAAATCGAAGATTTTCAAAAATCAGGAAGTTATTGTTTTCACCCCGTTTTACAAAAATCGATTTTTCATCGAATCTCGACGTTTTGAGGTCCTAAGAAGCTTCCCTGACTATTCTCGCGATGGTGTCTGTACGTCTGTATGTATGTATGTGTGTGTATGTGTGTGTGTGTATGTAAGCTCTCTCATAACTTTCGAACGGCTTGAACAATTTGATCATGGTTGGTGCCATTCGAAAGGGTTTGACTAAACTTAGATTTTGAATACCATTTGGACCGATTTG
>NW_025401829.1:0-3083 GCF_020080835.1 Cotesia glomerata
GTAATTTATAGAAAAATTAGATAATTTTCATTGCGTGATCATTTTTTAGAGGGATTTTTTTGCATGGTCGTGGTTAAAGATTAATCATACCGATTAAAATAATAATTTCGGCATTACACTCGTTAGCGCTCGCTCCAGCTTAAGCGCAATCAGCACCCCTGAATCACCGGCTTTCTACAAACAAATAAACGTGAAAAAAACAACAAAAATTTGTAACAACAAAATCCAAAAAAGTTTGTTCTTTAAATCGATAATTATCTATCCGCTGGACGAAACTCGCTCCAGTGGGGTACCCTCGTGTTTTTATTTATTTTATTTGTTTGCTCGATTTAAAATAACAGTCCTTAGAGTTTGTTCTCGACGAAAGTCTAACCAGATTAAAGTCCCACCAAAAATCTTTTAGAATTTTGTTTAAATCTCGCTACCGAGCAAATTATCTCCAGTTCATGTATTTTTTATTTAAATCCAGAAAATTCCAACCTAATTAGACGGCTAGAGATTTATTTTATAACCTCCAACAGTTTTTTAAACTCAACCAATTATAAGTTATCCGATTATTTTTTAATTATTTAAACGGTACCTGGCCCTCGATTAACATTTTATTTAAACAAACTAATAAATAGTTAATAATTAACCATGATTGGCTTTTGCAAGCTAAACGAAATTTTGGACAACTCTCGAGTCTAATCGATCACAAAGTTAACCCATACTCTTTTTATTTTCCACCTCATTTAAATCTAACGCCTATGTTTTATGTGTTACGAGAGACATTCACGGTAAAACAATTGATCTGCCAGCTCTTTCTTAATTTATCATTTATCAACTGAACAATTATTACGCGGCTCGGAATTGAGCTGCAAGGGTAATGATGAAATTTTTACGACTGCCTGAAAGAAGTGCAATCAATAACCAGCCAAAATGTCGGTATTTTATATTTCGATGTTCTGAAACGGCAAAGTGTTTTGCGTATGCCTTCCAAGCAAGACAACGGGCTCTACAAGTGGCGAACCAGCAGAAAAGAATTTTTCAAATAACGGGTTTCTTGAATTTATATCAGGAATCATTTCCCCTCCCCACCCACTGATTTCAATAATTAATGCTTAATTAACTTATTGTTATCATGGTATCAATTCTCAGCTTCATCTCAAACTTAAAGTTAATAACACAACTTTAATTACGATAAATATATTTTTAGAATACCCTTATCTGTTTGTATTTACACCTGATCATTATAGACTCCATACTAAATAAATAATTATTGTAACAATTACATTTTGATAGCATTTATTATTTTTTTTACTCTTAGCTTTCAATTAATGCCGCATTCAATTAATGTTAACATTCTCTTCTGCACAATAGCAGTTGTATCTGGCACGATTTATCATTATATACTGACGTACAGTAGCAGCCGAGCGGCCAATGTATAAAAATGATTAAATCCACTAATTGAATTTGTAATTTAGACCTTCGGACCTATCCAAAGCAAACTCCCGTGAGCCGCTGGTTCTTAATTTGCAACCGAAATAACAACGGCAGTGATAGTTCTGCATGGTAGTCATTGACGAAAGGTAAACACGTAACTAAATACTCAAACTCAGTACTTTTTATTTATTTTCACGTGGTGTAAAAATAGACATAAAGTGCGATTTGGTTTTTCGTGATTGAGAAATATGATTTAAATCAAGTGACATTCGCAATATTTATGGTATATTATAGTCTTTGTAATGGTAGCAAATTTACTTACGGACAGTTTAGAAGATTATCAGGTAGATTTGGACGAAGCCTGGTTCACGGAAGATTTGTACAATGATCCGTACTTTAATAACTTGAGCCAAACGAAAAACTATGGATTTATTGCACCAGGTATTTTTTTTTTGAAAAATAAAATTAAAAAAAATAATGATTTTAAAATTTTTTCATACAATATTTTGCTTAAAATTTTATGTATCAATTTTTAGCTTTATATGAATTACATTATAAAGTAATAATTTGCAAAGTGGGTGATTTTTGATTGATTTAATCTTTCGGAATGAAATTCACTCTATAAAAATAAAAAAATAGTTATCTAAAAATTACAAAATGTGTATAGAGATTTAAAATGAATATCAATTGTTTTTTAGATTTTTATAAAAAAAAATTTTCAATAGTTATTAAAAATTGTATTAATATTTTTTTTTAATTTTTATAAATGGCTATTTTTTGATAGATTATCTCTATAATAATTTATTTTTCAAGAAATCCTAAAAATAGCCTCATTAAAATTAATTTCAGGAACATTAAAGTCATTAATTTTACATAATTAAACGTATACAGAAAGAACAAGATTACACTGGATACCATTCCAGATTATACTCAATGACATTTGTAGTGAAAAAAATTTCAGACAGTGGCTAGTATAATACAGATTATACTGATTGATATCTGAATTATACTCAGTAGAATCTTGGATTATACCCAGTGAATTCTCCACGATTTTTCTACTAGCACCTACGCACTTAGCATTATCATATGACTATAAACAGGTTAAATCTTATAAGAATATTATTTGTGACAACAAGTCTAAACATAAAAACATACGTCTTGTACATTATTTTTACATACCTTGTAATTTTAATAATTATCACGGCTATAAAACATATTGTTACATAGCACAAAATATAAATGTTCACATACTAATTAATGCACCGATTATATTTTTTTAATGTTCAATATACTGATGATTGACTATAATTCACAAATTGTCAACTAGCATTTCACGCGCAGGCGCTAGAATGAAAATGGCGCAGATATCACTGGGTATAATCCAAGATTCTACTGAGTATAATTTAAATTCTACAGGACAAAATCTAGGTTTATATCTGAGTGGAATCTTACACAGTATAATAGGAAATTTTACTAAAGGAAATGGAGATTACAATGAGTATAATCCAAATATCACTCAGTATCATTTGGATTATAGTAGCTACTATCTGAAATTTCTTTTTACTACAGATGTCACTGAATATAATCTGGAATATTATACAGTGTAATCTTATTCCTTCCGTGTAGTAATATCAATTTATTATTTTTTCCCGAGTCAAAAT
>NW_025401830.1:0-3082 GCF_020080835.1 Cotesia glomerata
AAACAGTTAAAGACCAAGATTATTATAATCTAAGATTTAGATGATAAGAAAAAAATAACTTCATGTTTTTGTAATAAGATGTGAACGTTGTAAATAAAAACAATATTTTTTCTGTAAATTTTTCATGTATATTTTTTTAAAGTATAATTTTTAAAAACACATGAGTACATATTTTTTAACATAAATTTATTTGAATTAATTTGTATTTTATTTTTAATTATGAAGGTTTAATAATAAATTCAAACTTGTGATAAACTGTTCCCAAAATATTTCAAGTAAAGTTCTCCAGTTGAAGCCAATTTGATCTAGTTAACTGATGTTTAAATCAATAAGCTGTCAGTTTGTTCAGGTTCGGGAAGTGGATTGTGGACTCATTTCTAATGTTCCCAAAGTACTGATTGAAACTTTGTTTTCAAACTTTATTGATTTCAGTGATTTGATAAAATCTTGTCCGGTTAGGATTCTTCAAACTTTTTAGTTGGTAAAAGTTTGGTAAGAGATATTGATTTTATTGATAGCACTCAAATCCATTTTTGAATTATCAAACTAAGAGATTGATAGAAAATAGTTAATAAGCATAATAGAAATTAGTTATAAAATAGGTTAATAAAATAAATGACTTACTTGATTTTCAATAGGATACACAATTTCAAATATTTTTAACAACAGACACAAGTTTTTCTTTTAAACTGGAGGACTGATTCAAGTGACTGCAAAACAGGACTAATGTTTGGAGGCAGGTGGTATAATTCCCTATCGACGATCCTCTCCCAACGACGCCAAAAACAGGTTTAAACTTGTCGGATGACGTAAAAACATCATGTAATCGGGAGAGGAGGTTAAAAACGTTAAAATTCAAAAACTCTTAACACATCGATAAAACAGAGCATCTGTTGGGGTGACAAACGACTGCCATACCCAGCAGTCGATAACCTCAAATCACTGAATTCGATCTCTAACACCGATAAAACTTACCTCAAATCGATAAATAACGAAAACTTCAATACCTACACCTCCATTTCATCCACAAGAGCGGCGTAAGTATCAAAATTTCTCGTATATAAGTATAATACAAGTCATTTGAGATATATATAAAATGGATCATCACATCAAATAAGTTATATCACATCAAACATAAAACTGATTCATAGTAAGAAGCATCAGCTCTTAACAATTTGGGGATGAAGCATTTCGATATAGAACGATAGTAACAAATCGATCCAACAAATCGATGAAACCACACCCGTACTACAGCATTAATGTGAAACAGAAGTTGATAATCAATTACAAACGATGATGATCACTCAACAGTCAGTAAAATCGATCACCAAGAGTCGATGACAACAACATCAGTCGGTACAACAGTGGGTAAAACAGAGAAAAATCAATCGCTATATCGATGACAATCAACCAACAACAATCGGTAATGCAGAAATCCAAATGGAAGTACTATAGGAATCTGTTTTATCGGGGCATCAAACCGACCTTTGCTTAGCTATTGACGTCGCAAAACTACTGAAGCGAAATCGAGGATGGGACTACTACCATGACGCAGAATTTTTCTTCGTAGATGGTTGTATATGGTCGACCGACAATTGATTCCTTGCGACAACACATCCCGCGATGTTGTATCAGCGTCATAATGTCCTGGACAAATTTGGGGTAATTGGGTGAATAAAGGACAAAGGGGGGGGAGAAGGGGACCTTTTACTCAGTGGGAATTTTGGTAACTGAAAAATATAATTCGGCCAGCCTCGACCAGGACTCAGAACCCGGAGTCGGTCGGTTACGCGCCAAAGGCTCTACCAGATTAAGTTATCCGGAGACACTGTCCGTAACTACTATTCAGTCACCTATTAAAAACCCGACTTTGAGTAAACACCACCGTCCATCTTACGGTAAATAACAAAATATTTAAAATATGTAGTTAAAATTTATCGTATAGACAAGTCAATGACACAATCGGGGGTGAAAATGTCGCATGGGACTCAATTGTCGGTGGACCGTTGTAGGCTACCTGCTTTTTAGATTTTATCAAACATATCTCATTTATTCACGATTGGCTTCTTACATACATTTTCTTCCCCGCCAAGAAAACGTAAAAGACTCTCATTTTTACGTTCATATTCATTTTTATATGATTTTCTTCTGTTTTCATAACATAACCTTTGATATTTGGATTGATCTAACGTCATAAAAAAAAAGTTTAAAAAAGAAGCTACTATAAGTCTGGTGAACCAAGTGTTTGTACTTATACTTATATGCTGATCGTATGTTTGGACAGATTTTAACTTTTACTTATGAGACTTGCAATGACCCTTTAACTAAAACTTTCAGTACTCATTTGGAATCTCAGCAAATCAAAAACAATACTCTAATTAAATTTCAAGTCTAGATCTAAAAAATGTAATTCTACTAAGCGTTCAGCGAAGTGAGCGGGGTTACAGCTAGTATTACTTGGCTATATAAATTTTTAATTAATGGTATTTTTGGAATTTACTTGACTACCTGGAAAAAATAATCAGACCTGGCCATGCCTGTTCATGTATGATCAGGCCTGAACTTAGATCTGATCATGCCTATTCATGTATGATCAGGCCTAAACTTAGATCTGATCATGCCTGTTCATGTATGATCAGGCCCTGAAATTAGACCTGATCATGCCTGTCCATGCCTAATCATGTCTGACGCGTCAAATACGCTCAGGTCTGAACAGGCCTGTTCATGTCTGATCAGACTTGTTCATGCCTGTTCATGTCTGAAGGGTTAAATACGTTCAGGTCTGATCAGGCCTGACCATACTTTGTTTATGCCTGAAGGGTTAAATACGCTCATGTCTGTTCATGTCTGATCAGGCCTGTCCATGCCTGTTCATGTCTGAAGCGGGAAATACGCTCAGGCCTGTTCATGTTTGAAGCATTAACATGCTCAGGCCTGTTCATGCCTGTCCATGCCTAGAAAAAGTTAATTAAATTTACCCTACGGTAGGTTTGTAATGATAACACCGGCACCCAAAAAAAATTGTCTGTAGCGCCACCCATCTGCGGGCATGTTTTTCGACCCGCTGAATACGAATTTCAAC
>NW_025401831.1:0-18837 GCF_020080835.1 Cotesia glomerata
ATAAAATACTGTAAATCATTGATAAAATTTATCCAAATAATTGCACAGTAAAAAATTTTGCATCATGGTGTCAAAAAAATTTATGTTAAATTTTTAACACTTTTTCATGTTAATTAAAGAGAATTAAAATAAAAAGTGTAAATTTGGAAAAAAAAATTTGTCAACTTTTCGAATTTCAATGATTAAAAAAAAATTTTTTTATTCTGTTATTAATTAATTTTTGTAAAAAATTTCCAAATTAGCTTTTATTCTGTCGAAAAATAAAACTTAATAAATTTTGACGGTTTTTAACGCTTATTTTTTTGATAATACTTAAAATTAGCATTAAAAAGGTAAATAAGTTTAAAGCCGACAGCAGCAGATGTTGCATGGTCTGCAGATAATATATTTATTAATAATTCTTTAAATAAAGGTTTATCTAGAGAAACAGCGGTACGAGAGGAAGGCGGTATCACTGTGACATGGAGCGTAGCATCGACGGTGGATGGTAGGTCGCAATGAATGAACGATGTTAGATAATTATGAGAGCACGACGACAACAAGGATGTATTATAGAGAAGAGAAAAGGAAAGGCTCTGGTTCACCATAGCATATGAATACGGGGTCGGATGGTTGAAGGCTCAAGCACATATGAAGGGGTATATGGTATATGGTATGTGGAGTACAGAACAAAGTATAACAGCAAGTCCCCTCACCCTTAAACAATACTGTTGGGACTCCGTTTGGGAGTGTGCAACAACCAACTTGAGGGGTCGCGAAATATGTTGTAGAAACGAGACGGCGAACGTATGTGGTCGGCCGTTGACGCGGGATTTTATTGATTTTCCTTTTGCCTTTTGGGGATGACGCGACTTGACGCGAAAGCTATGATGTTAATTATCGCACGGGAATTTAGACGCAGGTGGGGTTAGTAGCCATGATGACGCCAAATTTAAGGAGCGCCGATATACCCTTGCTAGCATTCTCTGTTGAATATTTCTTTATTTAGTTACAGATGGATAACTTTGATATTACTCGGTCTTAATGTTTCGGGGGTCGAATTCTATTGTGTGATATATACATTATACACTATGAATGCCATGATATCGAAACTAATGTTATTACTGCTCCTGCCGCTGGTATAACTAGAATACAGGACTAAAGTCCTGACGACCACTGTCGACATTGGCTTTTCAATATATTGAGTCAACGGCTCTATGGGATTCAACATCGCTTTTTCAAATACCTTTGTGTTGTACCATTGTCATAAATATATTCTTTTATTCCTTTTTTTGTCCTGACATGATCCGATTATAACTTTTTTTTTTTAATTCTTTTCTGCTCCGTAAGTGAAATGCTTCTCAGATCATTTTGTTAGTTTTTTTTATAAAGCCAACGACTTTGATGCTTTAATGCTGCGATTATGCACTGTCACTTTTTCTTTAAATATAGTTTATTTTTTTTTTTTAATAAACGTTAAAAGTCGATTTATCTAGAGACCTTTTAAAAGTTTTTACAAAAATATAAAAAGTCCATATAAGTTTTTACTTTATTGACAATCGGAAAAAAAATAGACAGTATTAAGTTTAATTCTATAATATAAAATTTAATTTGGCTAAGTAGTACGTTGCCATTTAATCAATTTCTAAAACATAAATCACAATTGTTAATAAAGCTTTCAGATAAAAACTTGTATTTTTTTAATCCATATTTTTAACATAAGAAATAAATAACGGAGTAAAAGTTGATAGCTCATGAATAAGAAATTATAAAAAAAATAACAAAGGTATCAAGTAAAAGTTTATGAAATTGGTACAAAGTTAACTTTAATATGTATTAAATTTTTTATTACAAGAATTTTAAGGCTTAAAATATTTTTCTTTAGCTTATCTTGTTTGTTTAATTTTTAAATGAATTTTTTATTCACCTAGCTACCTTGCATAAAAAAGGGCTTTGCTTTCCCTCAAGTATATTCAATCGATGCGCGTGCCCAAATCGAGTTTCTTGTTTACATACTAAAATAAAATGATACAAAATGCAAATTTTTAGTGAGAGGAGATTTCATCTAAAAGCGCATTTTTTATCCATTACGGTTACTTAAAAAAATATTGATGGTGAATTTTTAATTATTTTGCAATTGTTACGTTAGTTATTTTTAGGCATACTCGTCAATGAATATAAAAAAAAAAACAATAATTAAGGCTTGATTTCATTATATTTAAGTTCTTTTTCCAGAAGAAAACTTAATAAAATGTTATTATTGTTTTGACAGCACGCCAGTCTTTAAATAGTAGCTATTCAATTATTCAAGTTTTGTTGTAATTTGGACAAAAATCAAATAATTCATTCGAAATTTTGCATAACTATAGCTGATTTTAGATGAATTTCGAATATTATAAATTTATTACTTCTTCATATATCGCATTACGGATGTCACAAGGGCGTATAATAGATTTCCACCCTTACAGCTCCCGGGAACTATAAAGTCACATAAAAATAAATTTACGCTGAGAATCGACATAATTATGATTTAAATACAAGAGCTAAATAAGAAAAGAAAATTGTTTTTTTTTTCAAAGATAAAGAAAGTTGTTATCAGCCCGATTTTCGATAATCAAGTTTTTATCGGACAATAACTCACTGGTTCTAAACTTTAAATTGTAACTCTGGAATTACCGATTTATACTGTAATTTTTATTACAAACTTGTCTAAACTTTATTAAAAGTTTCACTGTAATATTCAATCAAGAAGAACATATATACCTACATTCAAGTGTAGTTCTAGTATCGGTATTTACCGGATATGAAACAATACCAATACGATTTAATCACCAATGAAAACTTATTTACGTATATCAACGTTTTAAACTTCTATTGCATTATAATGATTAAGCGCTTCAATTTACGAATGTTTAGACTATTAAAATAAAAAATTTATCGATAACTTTATTTTTTAAGTTTCTCAAATCATCAAGCGGATTGATGTCAAATGAAAAAAATCTAAATTCAATCTTATCCTTTCGAATGTAATAAAGTAAATTCGATTGAATTATAATCGATAAATTAATTTTAAAGATATTCAAGATATTCTTTATATTAAGAAATGTTACGGAATTCGAATCTATTTTTAAATTATTTACATTTTTATTCTACTAAAATTTTTTTTCTCAATTTCATTATCTTCAATTTAACTTTGAATAAGTAAAAAGATTAATTTATATTTTGTATTAATTAAAATTAACTGTTATATTTTACTTCATTAACTAAAATTTGATTAGTAAGTAATAAATTAATATACCGATTTTTAATTTAAACTTTAAACAAACGTTATTTTCAAACGCAAAAAAAAAAAAAACCTTTAACGCACATTTCTTAATTTAATAATTATTTTAACTAAAACTTACAAATAAAAGTTTTGTATACGATTCAAAAACACTTAAAAAAAAAACTAAGGATTAGTTTAAAAATAATTAAAAAAACAAATTTAACTTTTCAAATGTTTATTTTCCAAAACTCCCAGAATCATCTGAAAACATTACAAGAAAAAAAAATAATCAGAACAATATATTTCACTAAAAAATTCAATTAATTAACCATAATGTCAAGAACCAGAACTTTAAAAGCCAAAAGATTTAATAAAATAATTTCGATTAGAAATAACGGAAAAACACCGTCATATAATTATTGACACAGAGGTTAAACAATTATTGTGATTTTTTATTGAGGTTTACTCCTCAACGGCAAAAATTGCTGATAGCATAACTGAATAGTTCCTTAGTCTCATAGCATTTTTAATAAAAAAAAAAAAAAATAAATAAATTTGAAGTTTTAAGATCAAGTCCAATGTCACCAAGATGGTTATTTAAAAATTCACGATTTTTTTTTAAAGCGATCATTAATAAAGTTTTATTCAATATCAAAAATGCTAATGAAGTGTATAAAAATCACTAATTCAATAAATGCCCATCAGGTGGATGAGATGCCAACTTCGACCACGAACCCGTAAGTTAAAACTTTCTATTATCGAAGAAATAGTGCAAGAACTTTAAAAGCAGTATCAAACTAATAAACGCTGGTCGTGTAGTTTTTGTTTTTAATTTTTAGTATGCAATTTTAGAAACAATTAGAGACAAATAATATTACCAAGAACTACAAATTTTAACCCAGTGTTCTTTTATTGATAAATTTATTTGTCTCGTATTTCAATATTGTTTAATATATTAAAGCGATCTCAAAAATTTATCAATAGTGAGCAAAATTGTCAGCTTGCACAATTTCTACACATCGTATGAAATATTTTCATTATGAAAGTAATTTAATTACTAGTAATTACAATGACTTGGGCCACAATACTAATAAAGGATGTCTATTTTTTTAAGATAAAAAATCACAGTAAAAATTTTAATTATAAATAGTTAATAAATTTTTCTTTTGCAATTACTCTTCAAAATTGAATTTTACAATAAATTATTTGGATTACTCACAAATAAATATCCAGTTAAAAAAAAAAAAGTAAATAAACTAAAAAAATTAGAAATATTAGTGTAAAAAATTTTAATTTGATCATAAATAAAACTATTTTTAGAATATTTTAATTATATATAATAATCAAAAAAAGATCTAATTTAATCAAGAGAAAAATTCTTGAATCAAATAAAATTTATTGAAACCATGAAAAATTTCTTGGTTAAGGTATTACCCTCGCCAGAGTCATTTTCTTAGGATTTTTTTTAAACTTTGGCAGGTTAATATTTATATAATTCTGCATCGATTGACGCAATTTGAGAATTTTTGACCGTCTAGTTTCCGAGATATTTAATTTCAAAGTTTGAGTTTTGAACGCTCTTATACATTACGGTATACGGGATATCGAAAAGTTTACCTACAAAAATTTTTATATCTCAGAAACTTTTCTTAGGATCTTTTTAAAAAACTAGAGTAACGTTAACTAACAACTAAGCAATTTAAAAAAAAAAATTTCATTGATAATTACCACACAGTTTCAGAGATATTTATTAATAAGTAATGAAAAATTTACCAGACTTTAGCCGAGGAGGGGATACGTTAATAAAGCTGTGGCAACAGCGCAAGTTTTGTGAGCCGCGAAAGAAGTATGAGGCGCGCATGCGCTGACAAATTTGAAAAGTTTAATTTACGTTAGGTGTGATATTATAGTTATTAATTTTATTTATTTAAAAAAAATAATGATTATTTTATGAAAATAAGTATTTTTCTATATTTATAAAAATTCAAAAAGTTATCAATTTTAATATAATATTTATTAATTTTTCATAAGTTATAAAAATAATAGTCAGATGAAAAAATAAAAAAAACACTAAAATTTAAAATTAGTTAATACATCAACATAAAAAAATTAGTTACTGATTTTTTTGAAAAAACAAAACATTATTGTCAATTATTTTTTTCGAGTTGTTATTTGCATAGTTATTTTCATATTTGCTAGAGATTTCTGTCGTTTTTCAAGGACTTTTTTTATGAGAAATGTCTCAACGCTCACGCAGTGTTGCCAGACTTTTCAAACGATCAGTTTCTCGTTCATGATTGGCTGAAATAAGTACATAAACAGCAAAAAGTTTTAGGCTTGTCAGTATTGACTATCCAGTATGTGTACCATACACTCTAGCATAAACTTTTGACGACGGAAGTCGCGAGGGTAATACCTTAAAGAATTTATCTACTCAAATCGAAAAGATGAATTTCTTCAAAATTATTTATTTGATTCAAGTAAATTTTTTTTTCAGGGTATATAAAGAGTTAAATTAGATGGAATTTAATCTTATTGTGAACACATTCAAAAACTAAACTTAAAAAAAAAAAAAAAAAAAAAAAAAATATAAAACAGATATTTCATTTCACAAAACTGGACGTTCAGATTTTTATAAAAATCAAGACAACGAGAGAAAATAACATTTAGAACATATTTAATAACAATCAGTATGGCTTCCAAAAATATGAGAATATTTTTCAATAAAAAACATTCAAAATTTATCTCTGTCTCTTTCTCCAACGTGATTTAGTATCGGTAAATCTACTACGTTAATCAAATAAGGTTATAGGTTTTAGGATTTGACTCTTGCGATAACGGTAGTACTACCTTAAATTTTAATTTAAAGAAAAAAATTGGAAATTTCTATAATGTCGACTTATTTGTCAAAAACTAAACATCATTAATTAGTATTGATTTTCGAAATTTTCAAGTTTATCAATATAAATTTTCATATAAATTTTACTTTCATAAATGAAAATACTTAGCTCAATAATAGAAAGCCAACCGTGGGTCCAATACTTACAAAATAATCAGTATTTAATTCATTCTTCTGGAACTTCGAGTTCTCCTGCATTAATATCGTCGATAAGATCGTGGGGTGGTCTTCCTTCCACAGTACATCCTACAGATTGGCAAGTTCCCAAAATTTCTTTGATGGTCCCACTTAAGTTACGGGACATAGAACGTGGCTTCATTGTACGAGCAATTGCGATGATATCATCAAGAGATAAATTTCCACTGTGCTTGATGTTCTTTTGCTTCTTTCTGTCTCGCGGTGGTTCTTTGAGGGCTTTGATGACTAGCGAAGCAGCAGATGGAACAACTGAAATAGTTGCTTGACGATTTTGGATTGTCAATTGAACGGTAATTTTTAATCCCTTCCAGTCACTGGTCGCTTTGGCAATGTCGTCACCAACTTTTTTGGGAGACTAAAAAATTAATTGAACCAATGAATACTTTGAAATATAAAAATTAATTTAAATAATAATTAAATAGGAAGTGACTATTCACTCCAATGAAATAACTATCAAGGAAAAACTTAACATTTTAGATTATATACAATATAATCAGTGTAAGTAATTAATGACAAAAATGGAAAAAATTTATTATCAATATATATTTACCAAACCAAGTGGACCAATTTTGGGAGCAAGTGAAGATGTGGCACCAACTTCTCCTCCTACACATCTCAAGAATACTGAAATTGTTTAAAAAAAATTAGTTGAAAAAATAACATTGAAATTAGTAAACATTTTAATATTTTTAGATTTTAAAGTTTATAAATTATTAACTAGGTCTAGAAACTTATCTTTAAAAAATTTTATTTTTAATTTTGAAGAGCTTTTAAAGATAGAATTTTACGAATAATTTTTTCTACCTATAATTTATTTATTAAAAAATTTCTAAAAATCACCAGGTATTTCTCATTATTAGTATTGTTTGATAAACAGCATGGTATAACCTCAACTACTAAGAAAAATATGTTATAATTAAAAAAAAATGATAAATTATAAAAATACCTTTCTTTACTTCAGTAGGATCAAATTTTGGTGGCATTTTGGCTGTTTATTCAATAATTATATTAATTATTAAAGCGATGTATCTAGATTTCGTTGAACGAAATTAAATAGCACCTCACGCGCTTAACACCACACGAGAAAGGAATTATAGTCGTGTATAATAGGCACGTTATAAAAGAGATGTCACACAGCAGCGCTATTATGCCGGGAAATTAAAAAAATAATCAGTTTCACGACCAAATTTGAATTGTTTTTTAAACAATTACAAAATTCCTAAGACCGACAATATTGATGTAAAATAAATTGTTTTAATAAAAGTTATTTACAATTTTTAATTAATTTTTATTTTGTGAAAAACGGTTATTGAGTAATGTTTTTGATTTTGACAATATAACTAGGGAAAAGAAAAGTGTTCCTAGAAATGAAAGGTCCAAAATTCCCTACAGTTGATCACTGTTCACGCCGGTCATACGTACGTGGCACTAGAGGGTAGACTAAAAGGCAAATTTTGTTATTATCAACGTTGACAGATACGTGTAAAATAATAATTTAATTTAAAAATATCAAAATGATATTGTTATTTAATTTAGTATTGTTATTATGTGGTGTTTACAGTGCACATGCTTATACTGTAACTGTAGATGCACATGCAGAAGAATGTTTTTTTGAAAAAATAGAAAAAGATGCCAAGATGGGTTAGTCATTCACAATAATCATTTTTACCAATACTTATTTTACAATTACAGTTCAAATGATTATTAAATTCTTAAATTTTATTATTTGCAGGAGTAACGTTTGAAGTTGCAGAAGGTGGATTTTTAGATATTGATGTTAAAATTGTTGGACCAGATGGGAATGTTATCCATGAAGGTGAACAAGAAGGAAGTGGAAAATACACATTTGCTGCTAACGTTGAAGGACGTTATACTTACTGTTTTAGCAATAAAAAAAGTACAATGACACCTAAAGATGTTATGTTTAACATTGATATTCACCAGCCTGCCAAAAATAAGGATGAAAACCTTCCAACTGACGAAGAAACTGTTAATCATCGTAAATTAGATGATATGATTACTGACTTAGGCAATAGTTTACGTGACGTTAAGAATGAGCAAGAGTATATGCTGGTATGTATTAGTATTAGTTTTAATAATTATAATTATTTATATAAAATCACAATTATAATATTTTATGTTATCATTGCAGGTACGTGATCGTAATCACCGAGCTATCAACGAAAGTACCAATTTCCGTGTGGTATTATGGTCAATTTTCGAAGCATCTGTATTAGCTGCTATGACTGTCGGTCAAATATTTTATCTTAAACGATTCTTTGAAGTGAGAAGGGTTGTATAATAAATTAAAAAAATTTTTGTATAAACACCAAATAACTATTATAATATAATATCACGATAAAATTGCAAATTTCTAATTAAATGATTTATAAATTTGTGAATATTTAAAGTTCTGAACTTAATAATTTACCCGCCATTAATTACTTGTTGCTTGTAATTTTTTCTTAACTAAATAATTAAAATTTATTATTAAAGAAATATACATAAGAAATATACATATATAAGAAATATACTTATATTATATTTATTTACTTTGCATAGTTATAATTTTAAATAATTAATAAATTCATCTTGAAGATTTTATTTTGTAGATCATGTCACTTTTTGTCAATCATTTTATCAGTCTTTTGTTTTATAAATTTTTCAAATCGTTTTCTCCATAAATCATCCGTATATTTTGGTTCATGCTACATAAAAACAATTATTTTTTTTTGTTATTGATAAAATAGAGTAAAAATAAAAAATAATAAAAAAACAAAATAAGTACCTGTAAAAAATATACACCACGTTGCGTCAGTACAACTAATTCTTTAACGCCATCACCAGTTAAATCTAAATAACAGATCGAATGGACCGGTGAATCAAATTTTTTTTTATCTATCAAAGACCATGTGTCATTATTACACATAAATATTAATATTTCATGGCTATAAGTTCCTAACAATATTTCATTTTTGCCATCCATATTAATGTCAGCAACACAAGATGATAAAATACAATCTGTGGTATCACCTGTTTGTAAAATAATTTCTTTTTTCATACCACGGGATAAAATATCTCTAAAAAAATGTGAAATTATGTACCTGTTAAAATTTTCATAAAAAATTAATTTTTTTTAAATTATAAACTTACGTGAAAACTATTGATGGAACTAGTGAGTTAACAATAAGAATATTTAAATTGGGTTGCATATTTACATCTCTTTTCTTACTAAGATCTAAAAATCAATGATAAATTAAAAAAAAATACAATTTTATCGAATTTAAATAAAAATTACCTTCATTACAAAATGGGTCAGACAAATTATTATCTTGTGAAAAAATTTGTATTCTTGACACAGGTCGATCGTAACGAAGAATCCATTCTTTTAATTTCTTTTTATTTTCTACGTCAACTAACGATACTTTAACTAAGCCACACTCACAGGATACTGCAGTCAATCTTCTAAAAATAAAAATTAATATAAAGTGAATTTCCGATGTAAAAAAAAATTTTAGTTCAATAATAAGTACAATAGTAGAACATCAATAATTCAATTTCAAACCTTTTATTATTATTATAGTAGTAAACATTAATCCACAAAACAATAGTTTGTAAATTAATCAACTCAGGAAAATATTTGTCCAATGGAAATTCCGTGTATCCGTGATTCAACTTATCTTCACGAATCATGTGTAATTGATTATCACTACCAGAAATAAGCCAAACAACCTGTTGAATTGATAAACAATTAATCAAATTTAATAAAATAAGAAAAAATTTTGGCCAAAAAAGTGAACGCAAATTATTACAAACCTCTTCACCGATTTCATCATCATGTATAGTCGTATGAAACAACAAGTATGGAGTATATGTTAACTCAACAGTAAGACAATTCTGAGCAATTGTTTCAATTGACGTTTCATTATTTTCTCCATCTCCTGTGCTTTCAGAATAAATATTTAGATATCTTTCAACGCTGCCCTCGTTGGTTGGCTTTATAATTGTTATTCCTATCACAAATTCTTCATCAGAGTGATGTTTGTTGTATGCATCGACAGAAATTATTTCTGCACCACCTAAAAATTTATAAAAATATAAATATTTATGAAATATTGCAATACACTATATATATTTTGTTTTAGATTAAAAATTACTCTTTATTATTACTCGGTATGTAAGTGAATAATAATTCTTTAACATGCGGTCGAAGAATCTTATTATTAGTCGGTTGATATCCACAAGAAAATATTTTCCTTTTCAATGAAGCAACTAATATTTTATTAGTACCATAAGGTGAACATAATTTTGACATGGAGTAAACATTGCCCTGCGAAGTTAATGGAAACCAATGAATATTTATTAAAGCTCCCAACTTTTTATTGACACCCTGTAAAATTACAAATAATTATTATTCTTAATACTTCTATGCACAATCAAATATTTTCATTTTTTCAAATAATTTATTCATCAGTGGTTTTTATAGTATTGAAATTAACGGAAATCTGATTATTTTTTGGTTTTATTAAAAAAAAATAAATCATTATTGATAAATATTTTTTAATCATTGCCTTTTTAGATATTTTAATTTCCAAAGAAGTAATAAATAAAAAGTTTTTTAAAATTAAATAATTTATAAAAAAAAATCTTAAAATTTATCAAATATCTGTTAATATTTTAATCATATTTTTATTATTTTTGCAAAAATATGAATTTTACATTACTTACTTGAATTTGTTCAGTCATACTGCAGAGATAAAATTAATTAGACTGTTATTTATTTACATTGACGTAACAGGAAAAAATATATTCATATTTTATTATTTATAAAAAAATGTTGAAAATTAAATTTATTATCGGTAAATATAAGAATAAAAAAAAATTGTGATGAGATGGCGCTAGTGCCGAATCAGTACTTTTTTTTTACAAACTGATTGTTATTATTACTATTATTGCTTGTAAACAAAAGTATATACCGGTGGAGCAAAATATTGGAGACAAATTTGCGAATTAAATCAAATAGCCATCTTCATCAATATATTTATCAATTTTGGCAATAAAAAGATTAGACAAACAATAATAAAATGTCTGGCCCTATGATTTTATGCCAATTATGGATGGGTGGTGTAAGTACAAAAAATTATAATTATTTATTATCCCGATAGTTAAATTTGCTATGTTATGAAAAATATTTTATAATGATTTTTTATCTAGTTAAATAATGTACTTGTATACAAATTGAAAATTTAATTGGATAAAAATTAAATTTATAGGTTAAAGATGTTGAGAATATTTTCTTGTTATTTTGTAAGTAAAAAATGTTAATTAAAAACTTTAAATAATTAATTTGTATCAATATTCTAGTTGGAACCGTATATGACTGAAAGTTTTATTATGAACGCTTTTCATAAAATGGGTGAACAACCACAGACAGTTAAAGTGATGAGAAACAGATACACTGGTGAACCAGCAGGTTATTGTTTTGTTCATTTTCCAACCGACGAAATGGCACTTGATGCGATGCACAAATTAAACGGTAAAATAATTCCAGGATCTAACCCGGTAAGTTGATATTTTGTAATTTTAATAATTACAACTAACAAACCTGCAGTCACTATGCGACTGCCGAGATTCACGGATTAGGAATAATAAAACTTTGACTTAATGATTTTTTGATATTTATGATCACACTATAAATCGTTTGGGTACTTTTTAAATATATTTTAAAAAATAATAGTACCATAACTGGATTAATTACAAATAATTTAGCGGATAAAACAAATTTACAAAACTAACAAACTATTCAAAACTGCTCTAGAAACTTAATATAAAAAATTGAATATCTCTGACAAATATATAAAATCGTGAAAAGACACAAATTCTTGTCAAGAATTTTTTTATGATACCAAATTTAGTGATACAAAATTTCCAATAATACTGAATTTAATTTAAAAAAACTCATTCTATCATATAAATACGCCAGAGACTAAATTTTCCTTATTCTCTTAATTACATATATTATTTCTATAGAAATAAAGTAACACGAGTGACGATTATTTTTAATAAAATTAAATTTTAAATTTTATTACTTATTTCAGACTGTTAGATTTCGACTAAATCATGCAAGTACTACAGGAAAACCTGCTGCCGATCGTGAGTTCAGTATTTGGGTTGGTGATTTATCAACGGATGTTGATGATTATTCATTGTATCGAGCATTTGCAGCTAAATACAATTCTATACGCACTGCTAAAGTTATTTTAGACAGTTCAGGATTTAGTAAAGGCTATGGATTTGTAAGATTTGCTAATGAGGAGGAACAAAAAAATAGTTTAGTTGCGATGAATGGATACAGAGGATTAGGAACAAAATCTTTGAAAATATGCAACGCTGTCCCTAGGCCATGGAACAAACTTCCAGGGTAAAGTATTAACTGATTGTATTTTTATGGGGTTAATTGATCGAAAAGGCTCTAGAATAATTGAGAAGAATATTTTTTAAAATTTTTCCTTCTTATTTATAGGTCAACTCCACCCCAGTCATCATCGGAATATTCATCGACAAATATTGGCTCAGATGGATATAACTATTATGATTCCTCATCGTATTGGAATAGCTATAGTGCATGGCAACAGGGTTACTATGAAAGTGAACCAACTGCTGATGTCTATGGTGCATATGTTTCTGAACAGAAACCTGAAGAAGATGAACTTGAACTTATTGGTAAGTTTATTAAATAAAATAATTATATACGAAAATAAAATACTGACTACTTATGTAATATTCAATCATAATCATGGTATAAATTATTGTTTTTTTAGAGCACTCACTCCCGGTAGACTGCGATAAACTCAATCGTGAGATCATCGAGCAAGATTACAACATGTGGGATGCATTAGAAAGTTCTAAATGGATTCCTTGTGATACACTTGAACTATGTTATTGAAAACCTGACTTTTGTAATTCGATAAATTATTATTTCCTCTTATTGAAACAGTTGAAGTCGCACTTTATTGCCATAACTGACAAATAATTAATTTTATTCAATAATTCTTAAAATAATTTACTTTGTATTGGTAATAGAAATTTAATTTTGATAAGAGAATTTAATTATCTAAACTTATTATTAAAGCATTGCCTAAAAAATTTTTAATCAATTTCTATTTTATACCAATACATATATTCTAAAACACCGTAAAAATACCAAAGTGAAATCCCTTGAATAAATTTTCAATTTCATAGACTTTAAATGACAAATTTGATTTTAATTTTTTGTTATTTTCTTAACTAATAAGTGTTTAAATTAATAAAAATTGAGTTAACGAATATAAAATGTAATATTAATAGAATTAGTTATAAAGAAAATAACTAGTGTTTATTAATAATCGTAATTTACAAAATAAAATTAATTTTCATGAATTTCCCATGGTTTTTCGGGTCTGTTAATATCCCAAGGATTAGGATGAATATAGCGTAATGGTTCAGATAGTGAAATACCCTCGTTAATTAATTGTTGCAATGCTAAGTTTGTTTTTTCACAATCTGGTAAATCGGGATCCGCATGAACGAATAATATTCCACTTTCCAAACATCTTTGGGCTAATACACGGCCAAGGTTTATATAAGCCGCGCTATCTTGACACCTGAAACATAACAAAAATGTTATTATTATTATTTAACAACTTTTTTTTTATATACATAAAATATTTTTTTATTTCGTACCTGTATAATCGTTTCTTTATTGGCCATTCTTTAGTTGATGCACTCAAAACAACTCCATTTTCAAAATGCTCTACCTCAAAAGTTACGTATTTTATTGAACGTGTAAGAGTCAACCTAGATTTTAAATATAAAAAAAAAACTTATAATAAAAATTAAAAAATTTTTCTATTACAACGCCTTCAATAATTAAGTAACTTACTTGTGCCAATAAGATGGAATCTTTCTTTCTAAATGATAACCGTGTGGTCGGTGTGCAATCCGTAAATATTCCAAATTTCTAGGATTTCGATTATGAACATTTTGACAATTATCAACAAGTGTTGCATTTGATTGTATTTTTCTTATGTTTATTTTTGAGAAATTAAACAATTGTAAACGATTAATTACATTCATTGTTATAAATTGTTTTCAGCCAGATTTTTTCCTAAAAAGAAAACTTATCACTTCAAAAAACTTATTGGTTTGATAATTATTTATGATTTTTAAGAATGCAAACAATTAATATGTATTAAAATTATCTATAACAACAGTTTAACTCCTATTTTAAAGGTTAGAATTACAAATCTCGTGAAAACAAAATTTAGACAAAATTATTTATGCGCATGCGCTTCTAGCGGTATTAAATACACAGACCCAAGCGTCACAAAAAAAAATGTTGACTTTTTGGTAGATTTTAATCAACAAGAAGTTAAAAAATTAATAATCGTTAACTTAAATTCAACAAAACATTAACAAAAAAAAATTTGTGCCGCTTGGGGAGGCATGAGAAATTATTTGTGTACTTACAACTTACTGTCATAGTTATATTAATTTTAAAATATCAATTTTTAAATATAATGAATTATCAAAAAATTTATATTATATCCCTCCGTCCGATACACGGCATCCCTATGAGAGAAGCTGTTGTGTACTTACCTTTAGTCGTCCTACTTACGTGCCATCTGGTTGACTTTGTTGTAGTTCTTTACCCCTCTTTGCCCCTGTGATCACCTCAACCGCGGGATTGACCGCGTCTCACGTCATAGCGTTGAGTACTTTCGACTACAATAGTCGTCCATTTTTGTATTAAAAAAGAAATAAAATTATAATCAAAGTTTTAGACATTAAATAAGTGAAATAAATCCTAATACACGAGAAAAAGAAAGTATTTTAGTGTATAGTGGGTGAAAAACACATTTTTGAGAAAGATATCAGCTTGACAAGGAAATAATATCTTTTGCGGGATGTCGAGGACAAGGAGAACGACAAGACAAAGAACGATAAGAGAAAGCGAGACGGATCTATCGGCGACCAAGATGATTTTCCCTCTCCTAAGCTTGTACAGTACGACGAGATGCGCGAGCAAATGAGAGCATTACAGGGACAAATTCAACACCTAGTGAATTTGCATTTTCAGAGGGACGAGGACACACAATCGACCGCGGAAGAACCTCCACTAAGTGACATCCTAGATCTGGGTAAACACAAGGCTGAGGTTAACGCCAAGAAGAAGGTAGTTCAGGCTGATCCGACAAAACTACAGACCTTATCAGGGCTTCAGAGGTTTGAGATGGATGATTGGAAAGACATTAGGTATGGCGATACTCTTAGAGAATTTTCAGCCTCACCGGGATTCACAGAGCTCAAGGTCAACGAAGAGCTCTGCTACCTAGACAAAGGTAAGGACTATCAACAGTCAACCGAGCGGTTGCTAGCAGGTCTAGCTAACGCAGTATTGACGCAGGACATAATCGAATGGGCTAACCAGTATCCATATGGTATAGGTTCTCAAGATTTAATAAACATGTTTATCCTAAACTTTGGGGAAAAATCGGAAACCTTCCGTAATTCTGAAAAGATGTTACAGATAATTTGCGGAAAGAGGGCCTCTTATATTGAAGCGAGACGAGAGAGGATAATTAATGAGGCACCGAACAAACAGGTTCAAGGAGCGCTGAAGAGAATTCCTCTTAGTCCTGAGTACCTTTTCGGTAAGGAAAAGCTTTCCTCCTTAATTACTTCTTTAGGAGTCGCGCAGACCTGGTTTAAAAAGCCGGCACACAGCAGTGGTAAGCAGAGCGGCTCTAACAGTTTTAGCAGGATTCCAAGACGTGATAACTCCTACACACTGAGAGCTTCTCAAACATCAACTAGTAGACTTGACCAGGCCAGGCCACAGTACAGAAAAATATTCACCAAGAAGGATTCAGCCAAGCTTAAGCAGTCGAATACATTTCGTAAGAAAGACAGCAGGTGACTATATGGCAGCAAGACAATTCTCAGGGGGCTAGCTAGCTAGCTAGCCGAAATTGCGGAGGAATGGAAGAGTCAGGATGCTCCACAGGTAATATTAAATATTATAGCAAATTTCCGAATCTCATTTGCAGAAAAACCAATTCTGTCCAACAATTGGAGAGACTCGATGCGAAACGCCATTCTCAAACCAGATGGCAGAGCAGATAGAACTTTTGTTACGACAGGGTGTCTTGGAGAAGGTCCCATACCTGGGACCAAGCTTCGTTTCGAAAATGTTCTTGGTGAAGAAGAGCCATGGAAGCTGGCATCCTATCTTCGACCTTCAGAACCTGAACAGGTATGTAGAGGTAAAGGAATTTCAGCTAATTTCCCACTCAAAGATTTCAGATTTTCTACAATTGAGAGACTGGCTAGTGCGAATAGACATGTCACAAGCACACTTCCACATTCAAGTGGCCGGAGCACACCGCCGCTTCCTCCTACGCCTTCACTTCAGAGGAGAGCTCCTACAGATGACGTGCATGCCATTCGGCCTCTCATCTGTCCCGTACGTGTTTGCCTCGGTGCCAAACTGGGTAGCAGAGCTACTGCGTTCAAAAGGCATAAGAGTGGCAGTATACCTGGACGATTTTCTGGTAGCCTGCCAGCACAGGAACAGATTGTTAGAGCAGGTATAAATGATAATAGATTTTTTGGTTTCACTAGGTTGGCAGATCAACTGGGACAAAAGCATCTTAAAGCCTTGCCAGGAGTCAGATTTCCTGGGAATAGCATGGAACACGCATACCGGTGTGATAAGGCTTCCATCCAAGGCCAGAAACATCCAAACCCTGATCCAGGAAGTTGTAAAGGATCAAAGTTGTACCTTAAAGAAGGCTCAGAGTCTTCTGGAACACTTGAACTTTGCGAGCTTCGTAATTTCAAGCGGCCAGCTCCATTGCCGTCATCTCCAACGGTTCTCGACTCATTCAGTCAGAACCGCCCTCGACAGAGGCTTCGAATAAACAACCAGATTCAGAACAATCTATCCTGGTGGAAGGAAGCCTCGAGTCAGTGTTCACCTCAGCACAAAAGCAAGGTAACACACTTCCTGACGATGAAGGCAGCCGACAAGGGCTGGGGAGCCCAACTGAACGGGATCTACATGTCAGGAAACTGGTCAGTGACACAAAGGAGATGGCACTCCAACAAGAAGGAGATGCTGGCAGTATATTAGGCGCTGAAGCAGCGGGTCCACCTCCTAAAGGAAGCCCATGTACTGCTACAAACGAGGTCGTTGGAACTGTACGAACTTACATCCCAACTCCTTTCCCTGTTCGACGAGTTAAAAATAACTCTGTCAGCTTTTACCTTCCTGGAAGGTACAACGGGATTGCAGACCGATTAATAAGAAAGAAAGCACTACCGGAGTGGCACCTCTTACCAGAGACCACGGAGGCGGTATTCAAAAGATGGGGTACTTCAGAAACAGACCTATTCACCTCAGCCAAATCGGCGGTGGTCAAAAAAGTACGCCTTCCGGGACTGCAAAGATCGCTCAGCTGCATTCACAGATGCCTTCAGTCGATCATGGAGGATTAAGCTCGCCTGGACATTTCCTCCTCCAAGTCTGATTACAAAAGTTCTGGCACACTTGAATGAGAGCCAAGGCCACTTCCTAGTAGTTGTGCCAAAATGAGAAAAAACCTTCTGGATGCCGGACCTAGTCAACAGAAGCGTGAATCCTCCGACGACAATTCAGAATCCGGAGTGATAGACTTGACCATGGGCAGTCCACCTCCGCAGGTAGACCAACTTACACTCCAAGTGTGGAGGATTGGGTGTGGGGATCCATCACCCAAGACTGGGATCCCCCTGAAAAGGATCTATAGTTGAGTCGAGCTGGCGAGCTTCGACTTGAGAGACTTATAAGGCTCCAATTAGATGGATTACCTGGTGCCAAGAGAACAAGGTCAACCCTGGTTTCCCTAGAGGAGTAGATTTAGCGAGACCTCTAACGAGTCTGCACATAAAGAACAACCTTGCACATAGCACAATTTTGGTGCACAAATTGGCGATAGCCA
Source organism: Cotesia glomerata (assembly GCF_020080835.1). Classification (NCBI taxonomy): domain Eukaryota; kingdom Metazoa; phylum Arthropoda; class Insecta; order Hymenoptera; family Braconidae; genus Cotesia; species Cotesia glomerata. Next base: position 18,362 of record NW_025401831.1, read on the forward strand.
CATTCTGCTCGGGTGAGGAGGCCGTCAACCTGTCATCTGAATTTCTTGTACGACAGACACTGAAAGCAATTTCAGTAACTAGAGACCAAAGGAAACAGAGTCGGAAGTATGGGACACGAAAATTTTTTCGAGTGGCTAGCAGCGGATCCTTCAAAGCTAATCTTCTTTGAGGTCTCACGCAGAACAGCGGTAATACTGTGACTAGCTTCAGGGCGTCGCTTGCACGATCTGACTTTATTAAAGATCTCGAAGAATCACCTAATCAACTAGGGAAAAGAGATCATACTTTGGCCGACTTTCGATTCAAAGACAGATCGAGCAAGCTTCAGGCAGTCAGAATGGAGATTGCTGAGCCATCAGAACACGAGAATCTTCCCGGTCACATGGATCAGAGCCATGCTGAAACTCTCTGAGAGGAAGAGAGCTGATCAGAATCTCGAAAGTCTCTATAACAGTGACGGGTCCAGTTAAAGCGG
>NW_025401832.1:0-3082 GCF_020080835.1 Cotesia glomerata
TTTCCTCTAATCCCTCATGGAAACCGCCGTCAGAGCATTACTTCGTGAAGGGGAGTGATCTAGCTACTGCTCTTCCTTCTTCTCTGGTGGCTAAGGTGTTAACTACCTTCCTTCTATCTTCTGCTATTTGCTCTTTTTTCTTTCGGTGGAACGCAAGTCTTTAAGGGACTTCTGTTGCAAACGTGTTGGTAGCGTTCCAGACAGCTTCTGATGACAGCATTGCTGCTACTATTGTCTCTGAGTTGGATTTTCCTCTTTCCAGGATATTCTCCAGCTCATCTCGCTGTGGGTAAAGCATTGGGCACTCAAAGAAAACGTGCTCTGCATCTTCATTGACTCCTGAGCAGTGACCCGGGCACTCCGGGGAATCATCATGCCTTGAAGCGGTGGAGATACGCCCGGAAACAGCCGTGTCCTGATAACATCTGTGTAAGATAATAGTTGACCTCACCGTGACTCCGGTTCAGCCAAACGTTGATCCTTGGTATGAGACGATGCGTCCACCTACCCTTCACTGTGGCATCCCACTGTAGTTGCCATCTACTTATGCTCCTCTGCCGCTCTTCTGTTCCAAGCTCCTCAGCGCTTAGTGTGGTCGACTTCTTTCGTTGGTAAAGGATCCGTCTTTCCTCAGCTAAGACTCTGAGAGGCAAAGTTCCGGAGATGACACACACTGCTTCCATAGATATTGTGCGGAAGGCACTTGCTACTCTTAAGGCACTCAGACGGTAGACTGGTCCAGCCTTTCTCCATGATTCTTGCTTTTCTAGTGCGTCCGCCCAGATAGATATTCCGTAAGTGAGCACTGATGTGACTACAGATGATAGTAGTAGTCTTCTGCTCTGCTTTGGGCCTCCGACGTTTGGCATCAGTCGTGCTAAGCTAGCTACCACTGCTGATGCTTTTGCACTCACGTGTTCGACTTGCTGCTTAAAGTTGAGTCAGGCATCAAGCATCACTTCCAGATATCGGATATATGGTTGTGATGTGATTTCTTGTTCTCCGACTTTCAGTTTTATGGTCTCTATCACTTTTCTGCTAGTAATAAGCACAGCCTCAGTCTTCTGTTTAGCCAGTTGTAGATTCATTGAATCCATCCACCGGTTAACTTTTTCAAAGGTGATACCGAACATGTGGTTTATCTCATCTAGGTGTTTCGCAACGATTACGATAGCTACATCGTCTGCATATGCAACAAGCTTGACACTTCTTGGAAGAGTCAGTCTCAGCAGGCCATCATACATGACATTCCACAGAAGTGGACCCAGAACAGAACCCTGGGGTACACCTCCGGTAATATCATACTCTTTTGGACCATTGTTCGTGTCGTATCTCAGGATTCTGTCTGTGAAGTAGCTAGCCATTATCCTACGTAGGTATCCTGGTCAGTGCAGCCAGATCGTGGGTAGAAGTTACCCTTTCCCTAGACCTCTACCCACACGCCACACAATGATACACTACTGTATCCGTGAGCGAGCAGCGTCGATGTTGCTCGGAAGGAGCCGAGAGCGACCGAAGTCCGTTGCCCCTCGCGCGCCAAAGTTCCACCACCAAACCGCCAGCATTTACTCCAATACATGGAAGCTGAGCACGTTCGTGAGTCGGCAAGCCAAAAGTGAGGCTTGGAAAAAAATGAAGTCAGCGCGAGGATCCTCGCGTGTGACGTCATGCGTCAAATTTTTTATGTTTTCAGGTTCTTCTTTTATAAATTATAAATTATAATAATAATAATAATAATAATAATTATTATTATTATTATTATTATTATTATTATTTATCATTAATAATTGTTATTACGGTTAATTCTTACTCGGAATTCCTAAATGCAAGTTAAATATAAGTTACTACTCATTCTCAATAAGCTGCCTTGATAGGCGCGCGGTGAATCTTTTGGCTCGGGTGCCTAAAGTACCGGGTTCGAGAACTCGGCAATATTTTTTTTTTTTTTTTTTTCAAACAAAAATTTTTTTTATTTTGTTTTTTTAATACAAATTATTGTTATTACAATGCCTTTCAATGATTCGTACCGGTCAAGAATTTTACGGAAAATGGAAACATCAAAATTTGGCCAACTCTAAATAAAGAGATCACTAAATAAAAAATTTATACAAATATTATATTAGAAATAATAAAAAAATTATTTGTCTAAATAAGGATAATTCAAAATTTCGATATCAATAAAGGTAGTAATGTAAAAATTTAGTCACCAGAAAAATTTACCTCGCGCCTATCAAGGCAGCTTATTGAGAATGAGTAGTAACTTATATTTAAATTGCGTTTAGGAATTTCAAGTTATCATTAACTATTAACCATAATATTAACAATAATAATAATGATAATGATAACAATAATAATAATAATAATAATAATAGTAAGAATAACAATAAAACAATAATTACAATTTTAATAATAAATTTTATACGTTTGCTTGTGTAAAAATTTAATTATAAGCAAAAAAAAAAAATTAACAAGTAATAACTATAATTTGTATTAAAAAAACAAAATAAAAAATATTTTTGTTTAAAAAAAAATAAAAAAAAAAAATTGCCGAGTTCTCGAACCCGGTACTTTAGGCACCCGAGCCAAAAGATTCACCGCGCGCCTATCAAGGCAGCTTATTGAGAATGAGTAGTAACTTATATTTAACTTGCATTTAGGAATTCCGAGTAAGAATTAACCGTAATAACAATTATTAATGATAAATAATAATAATAATAATAATAATAATGATAATAATTATTATTATTATTATAATTTATAATTTATAAAAGAAGAACCTGAAAACATAAAAATTTGACGCATGACGTCACACGCGAGGATCCTCGCGCTGACTTTCATTTTTTTCCAGCCCTCACTTTTGGCTTGCCGACTCACGAACGTGCTCAGCTTCCATGTATTGGAGTAAATGCTGGCGGTTTGGTGGTGGAACTTTGGCGCGCGAGGGGCAACGGACTTCGGTCGCTCTCGGCTCCTTCCGAGCAACATCGACGCTGCTCGCTCACGGATACAGTGAGTGTATCATTGTGTGGCGTGTGGGGTAGAGGTCTAGGGAAAGCCTTCTACACACGATCTGGCTGCACTG
>NW_025401833.1:0-3081 GCF_020080835.1 Cotesia glomerata
GTTAAAAGATTAACAAAGGCTACAAAACTATCAGCTTAATTATAATAAATAAACAGCCGAATTAATTTTTGCTTTTTCGATAATTGTGCATCTTTTGCCACATAACATGACAGGGGACTGACTGCTAGGGGACTGATTTTTTTTATCAAATTGAGAAAAATTAAGCAAACTATTTCAATGCATTCAACTTTTTAAGTTCTCAATGGTTTACATTAATTAGAATAATATTAAGACTTATGGATCCAATTTTATAAATAAATTATAAACAAAAATAGCTGCCAGGGGACTGAGTTTTGAAGGGGACTGAGTTTTCAAAATGAAATTCAATAAAAATTCTAAAATTTGATTAATAATTTTTATTAAAAATTATATGTTATTTAAGAAACAATGAAAAAATAAATTTGTTGTAATTGCTATTAGTTACTTACTCGATATTTTAGTAATAATCAATTTATAGTCACAAACTTCAAAAGAATAAAAATGCCAAATAATTTTGATGTTACTAATAGGAAGACCAATGTGCAATTGAACAACTTGTCACAGGGTTTTTATTCCCTGTGTGCGTCCCTCCCTGTGCCTAGATTTGGCAACAGATCCACACTCGGTGTGTCTCTGAATTTATTATTTTATATTTATTTATTAATTTATTCATTGAATTTATTACTATTAGTATTATTTATATTTGAAATTTCTAATATTATCGTTATTAATTTAAGAATTAATTTTATCTTTATTTCAGACATTTACAATGAATTATTTATAATTTATTATTATTATTATTATTTGTATGCATTGCCGTAAATCATTGTCATATAGTACCTAATTTTACTATGAGTGATAAATCATAGCCTTTACTCGCACGGGTGAGGCCCTACAATATCGATCGCGAGCAAAGAGTTTATTGAATTAGGGAAAATGGCTAGAGAGGCCATGGTTGTCGAACACGAGGCCTCGAACGGTTTACGGTGACAAAATTGAGCAGACACGCGGTGGCCCGCTTGGTGTGAGGTACACACGCGGGACCTCCGCTATTGTAAGGAGTGTGGATTTGGTGCCTTGGGTTGAGTTTCCTTTCTGGTGAGTACTCACAAGTTGAGAATGATTAATATCCGCACACCGCTGTCTCCTGGCTTAAATAATTTATTCTTTTATTGTTTAACTTAATTCACTATCGATTTATCGGGTCGATCCCGTAGCGAGTAAGGGTTATTTTAAGGGAATACTTGTACCTATCCCGAAAGCCTCGTGTGGGTCCCTGAAATGACCCAGCAATTACTAATCAAGAGGTACTACACTTACATTAATTATTGTACGTTTGTAAATAATATTGAACATTTATTATCTAAAATTATCGTTTATATTGGTTTAATTGTTTGAAATCCTATTATATTTGTTCCATAAAGGATTTATTCTGTTATTTGGAAAGCAGATTTAGGTTTAAGTAACACCGTTTTTTAAATAAATAATTTATTTTTGTTAATATTTTCTGATTCATTAATAATTTATTTTATGTAAGTTGCTTCCCCGGATTACTTCCCTGACATAGATTTAATTACTTATTGTTTTCTTACTCTGTATTTTACCCTAATTTTATTTTTAATTGTGCTGCAACCTGCTTTTTCATCCGCATTAACTCGAATCGTTGATTGATCGTCCGGCGCGGCCCCTGGAATTGTTATTATTTTTTGGTAATTTTTCATAAAAATTACCTGGCGTCAAATATTGCACTAACCCAGCCTGAGGGGTTTCTGGGTTAATTTATTATATATTTAAAAGGGCGAGCGTAAAATACCCTACCCAGCCGATATCTCCGCCATCGGTCGAATTTAGTTAAATTTTGGAGAAAAAGTATTGTTACAAACTTACGTACAGAAAAGATTGGCCAATGATTGGCTCAGATGACTAAAGACCTACCACAGAACTTTAGAAAGAAATAATCGAAACATCGTATTACAAGTATATGATACTATAACGCTAATATAAAAATAAAACTGAGTATTATGTTTCCCTTGAATTCGCCCCTTTTTCTCTTTAAGAGTGCCACTGGATTTTTGGACTCAGTATCCAGAAACTGAACTTAAGAACATGGAGTGAAAGGTCAGGGTCGTGAGAAATTGTTGGAAGGAACCAAAATTTAAGCACAGAAATTTATTTAACAAAATTATTTGTTATCCAATCCCTTTTACAATTGAAATAATGGCCAAAAATAACAATATATAAAATTTCATATGAAAATTCATACTCACACCCCACTCTCATATAGTATATTTCACGCTGTCCAGCTAGACCCTCACGTGGCTGTAGTACCCGATGCCTACTGGATTCTCACGTTACTCTATCTACTTCGCGCCGTCCCCTGAACCCTAACGCTACTCTAACTGAGTTCACGCGGTCTCACGGACCCTCACGCCACTGAGCTGGACCCTGACGTGACTACACACGCAGTCCACACAGTGCACGTTGTCCCCCAAACTTCACGCTACTCTAAGAGAACTACCCCGAAGCCAAAAGAAGTATACCATGAAACCGATATAGTCTCTTTACTCACACACAACCACATATTCCTTAAATTCCAATAATAATAACGCTTGATTCCAATTTATAAAGAATTTTCCAAAATATTATTTTTCTCGTTTTATTGACTTGAACTTCAGACTTATCAAACATATAAATCACATGTCACTATAGTTTTGAAAAATGAAACCAAAAACAGTAAGAATAACTTCCGTTTTAAAACAATAAACATCTAAACGGTAAGCTTACCTTATATTATTATATTTTTAGACCAGGTGAGGAGCTAAAATAGAGTATTAAAATAATTTTAAACTATTAGGTATTGATAAAAGCTTACGCGAAGTTAAAACGTAATAGCATGAAAAAAAAAAAATTTATGTAAAAATTGACTTACCTAAAATGAATGTCAGAAAAAAAATTAGGAAAACGGTTGACCTTGAAGGCCATCCCTGCAACTTCCCGCTAATTCCATACCTGGGTGCTTAAAATTGCATTTACGACGTTTTTGAGCTCTTCGAGCTCAAAAATACAATTTATATGTTGTTTTGAGCTCTCCGAGCTCAAAAG
>NW_025401834.1:0-3081 GCF_020080835.1 Cotesia glomerata
AAAGTGAGCTGAATTGTCAGCAAATTCGTTAAAGTTGATTTGTTATTAATAAAAAGTCCGGATATTGTTAAATAAAAGTTTAATCATTCCAGATCACCTTCCTCCACTCTCTCTCCCTGTAGATTATAAGCTCAGCTCTGGTTTCGGTTCCAGGAACCGTGTTGAAAAATTCTGGTGGCGCCCCTTGTTAATTTAGAATCATTTTGTTTATTGGATTGTTCCTTTTTTTTTAAATTAATTAGGGGCGAATGAGCGGTAAGTAAAACTACCCGTTACAATATATATATATATATATATATATATATATATATATATATATATATATATATATATATGTGCAAATTAAAGCAAAGGACTCTACAAGGCACGGGCCCGTTAAGTTAAACGTTGAAGTCGAATTAACTAACAAAGACCAGGCGTTGGCTGTTGATCGCCTTTTTAAAAACTCGCGGTGCTGAGCTTGCAGAAGTCCCCGCTAGTCAACCAGCAGTCACGTAGCTTAAATTTTATTGTGGCTTTCGCGCATGGAGAAGACTTACATCTTCGCGGATGATTTAAATTTAAAAGGAAAAAAAAATTGCAGGTGGACATAACATCTATAATTAACCACGTAGATAATGTTATTAGCTAGATAATTTTATGTTACAGATTTTGCAGTGATCATAAAGAAGCGGTAGTGAGATTAGGACTCTTGTATTTACAAACTAATAATATACTGAAAGCATTTCAGCAATTTGGGAGTATGATATCACAAGTCGTGTTACCATCAAAAGCTATGTTTGCTATGGCATATATTATACAGGTAGTCACGACTCATAACCGATAACAATAAATTAAAATATTTTTGATACATCAAGTATTTTTGATTCAGATACATCGAGAATATGACATTGCTATATCAAAATTCAAAGCATCTGGGCCGAGTTTTTCTGAATCTTCGTATTTATGGAATGACATTGGAGTTTGCTTTATTGGTAAACACAAGTTTCTAGCTGTGAGTAAATAATGTATTACGATTATTCCAGATCGCTTATGTTGTTACTGTTCTACATGTACCGGGTACTGCGTTTATAAAGGTAATCTGAAAAGAAAAATTAAAATAAACTTAAAATTTCCAAAAATTTAAGCTATCTTAAGTTCAACTTCTAGTGGAAAAATTTTTGTTGCTTTCTGAAAAAAGGCGCTCACTACTGAAAAAATTTACTCGAAATTATTTTTCCTCGAGCTGTGTTAAAAAGCTTATAAACGTATTGTAAGATCACATAAACGTATTAACACATATCACATTAAGTATGCTCGAGATAACTTTTTGTTTGTAACTTTTACGCTAAGTTTACTTACAGAAGTTGACGGAAATAATAAAGCGATATAAGTCACGAAGCTTACAATTTTTATTAAAGAAGCTCGTATTTTTTAGTAGATTTTACAGAAATATAACTATTGCGTGGTCCTTATGTCCAGAATTTTTAAAAATTTTTTGAACACATTCTTACTCAGCTCGTCAATCTGAGTCCGGAAAATGTATATGGTTCAAAAGTTTGGCAAGTGGCCTATATATATATATATATATATATATATATATAACTATATATATATATATATATATATATATATATATATATATATATATATATATTATAACAGTTTTACTCTTCCTGATCCGGGGATTCTGGCAAACCAGGCTGCCTACCGTTTATATTGAAATTTTTGGCTTACTAAAAAAAGATTATTCTTAAAAAGGGCACTGGGAGAATGATCACCAATTAATTAACACTGCGACGCCGTGGCTAGCTCTTTACCTCTTCCTCAGGATTGGCGGGCCGGCTTGAAATACTTCAAGTCGTTAAAAAAGAAATAGAACCAGAAAACTAAGCAAAGAAAATTCTTAAAATTACTCGAAATAAATTCAGAAAGAATTTAACAGAAAAAAAATGACAATTTATTTAACAAAATATACGTTGGAGGTCGATAATAACTTTTAATAAAATTATTAAAACGTCGTAACTAAATGAGTTCTCTTAATTTTAAACCAAATTTAGAACGTCGTCACCTCAATTTTTTATTTCTCACACTCGCATTAATACATCACGGCAATCACACGATGTAATAACAGCATTATAAAAAAAAATAATCGTAAAGCGTTTCATCCTCGCATATTATTTTGTTAATCCAAAATATTTTACAAAAATTACAACGTGGACTCGAAACAGCTGGATTCAAAACTAATGAACAAGAACGTCCGGCTTACCAAGCAATTGCAGGCGTCATCCTCATCGTAGCAGCTCGGAAAAAGCTTCATGCGGTCGACTCGATAAATAAAATTATTTAAAAAAAAATAAATACTTCAATACAATTTATCCAATTAATTTCAAAGGGTGAGAACAAAATCCGCAATAATACTTCCAAAAATTAACTTTAGGTTGCGGAGCGCGCAAAAGCGCGTCCGAATCACGTCCGCTGAGAAGTCCAACCTCGAATCCTCTTCCTCATAGAGAAGTACCCGCTTCTTCCTTCGTCGAAGTTGGCGGTGCCTAGTCTTCATTTCCATTGGAATTGATCTCCGTCGATAGTTGATCTAGGTCCGTATAAGCAGTCCAACAGGACCTCCGACGACAGTCTTTAGTTACCTCTGCTCCTGCGAGGTACTGACTAACCAGCACTGTCATTGAAGTGGTGACCATCGTATTGGAACGATGCGGCAATGCAGCGTCGATTGTCCTCAGACCTCTCGAGGTGCTTACCGCCGCTCGGTGCCTCGCTCGCTCTCGGTACTCGCTTATTATCGTCGTAGCTCTATCGCCTTGTCGCTCCAGAAATGCGCATAGCCTCGTACTCGCTTTCCTGACTTTTGCTCTGTCTTCGTTACTCGCCCAGCGTTACGTATTTATACAAAAATAATTCACTAAAAATTAGTAAAATTTTCATTCATTCACACACATAACACATTCACGACGTGTTAGATTCAAGTCTGGAAGGCTATAATACCCCCAAGTATTGGGCGTTGAACAAAAAATCTGGTACCACTTTACAATATATATATATATATATATATATATATATATATATATATATATATATATA
>NW_025401835.1:0-3078 GCF_020080835.1 Cotesia glomerata
TATATATATATATACTATATATATTGAAGACACTACAAATGTCCCTATTTTATCAGTCTAGCGAACTACCACCCGAAATTTCCGTTACCGACACTAGCTAAATTAATGTGTAGCCCCGTGACGTCACAAGACGACATGAGGAGGGAAAATCAAACGATTTCAAAACCTGAGTATTGATCGACACTTCGATCTATCCTCCGGTGTCAACCACCACGTTAGATATTTCTTAGTCAATTCACTACTATACCACTTTTACCACTATTAGGTAATTACTCACTAAAACTTACTATCAATTAATCCTATATTCCTTTTTTACTACTATTAGGTGACTATTCACCATAATTTACTACTAATTCACTCTTATATTTCTATGAATAAATAATATTCATTCCATTGTTACAAATATTCTATTTTGTTAATTAAGTTACATTACCGAAATACCACAAGTTTATATTAAAAGTGCTTATTTTATGTAATAAAGTTAAGTTTATTGTTATCACCGCTATACACTATTACTTAACTACCACTATTCACCTATCTATTTACTACGACTATCTATCTACAACCTGCCAAAGGGTCAATCAAAGACGAAGGGTCATCGTTGCAGTTAAAATTTGTAAGTAAGTAAAATAAATTAACTGGCACGCGTGAGAACTTCTGTCTCAAACTAATAAAATCATCTAAAGACAAAGACACTCATTGGTTCACGGGAGCGGAATATCCCAGAGCAGAGAATCCTAATTTTTAGAAGTTTAGGCGATTATTTCTTATCCGCGAGGTTTAATGGTCTAAATAATTAAATTTTTAAATTAAGCAAAAATTTAGTGTTTCAATATCTATATATCTTAATTTATATAAATCTCCTGTTACGATGTTAGTCCGCGATGGACTCCTAAACTACTTAACCGATTTTAAATTAAATTTGCACACCGTGAGCAGTCTGGTCCAACTTAAGAGATAGGATAGCTTAGATCTTCAATTATAGTCGCAATTTTATTTTATTGCAAATTATTTGTCTATAATTAATTGACAGTCACAATTATCTGTTAACTCCAAAAGATTCTAACAGATGTCGATACTTTTCGACTGGATTGAGTAAGTGATCAATAGATGGCACTGCTATGGTAAACCGACAAACGTGTCATATAAGCTACAATTCAATATCATGATTATCACGTGTTATTGAGGCTAAAGTATAAATTAAATTTATTTTGTAGTAAACAAAATACCGTGAAATTCAATTATTTCTACTTTTTTAATTTTTGGTGTTAGCATAGCCAACCACGTGTTACTTAGACCGAAGTAGAAATCAAATTCAAATTATAGTGACGATAATACAGTGAAATTATTCCTGCTTTTTACTTATTTGTGCTTCTTTATCCAAAATTCTATAATTATGAAATATATACATGTAAGTATTATCACATAATTTTAATAATTAATTAATATATTAATGAGAATATGGTACAAAGCGCCCCACACTTTTTCAATAATTTTACAAATATTTTTTTTTTCATTGTTTTTATTTAACCTCTATTAAAAATTATTTTGCACTTATTATTTCAATGTTCTATAATAACACTCTTACTGTGTAAGAGACATAGTAAATAATACAGTAGAAGAAATGAAAGATAAGAATGGAAAAAAAAAAAAAAAGTTACTTGGTGGCAAAGGTAAATTGACTGGGAAACTTATTGATAAATTAACTGTTTACTATGGTTTAGCGATTAGGAGACACTGTGATTCTGTTGACAGTATGTATAAAGCCATTTGGACATCTTATTTCCATAACTGCTCTACAGATAAAAACCCTCAGCATGATAATTGTCCTATAGGAGAAAACTCATGGTGTTCGTAGCAAAAAGCGCGAGCCTTGGGAACTTTGCCCAGCTATAAACATGATTATGAGGCCTTACCACCTGATGTTGCAACAGCTATTTTTCCAATTTACGAAGATCTAAGTAACAAAAAATTATTGGAACGATGCGTTGGTGGTTTTACCCAGAACAATAATGAAAGTTATAATCAGCTGATATGGAAAATAACTCCAAAAATTATTCCAGCTGGCTCTAAAATTGTGGAAATAGCTGCAAACATTGCAGCCGGGGTCTTTAATGAAGGTAAAACATCTCTTCTTTATTATATGAGTGCTATGGGATTATCACTTGGACCCAATGCTCATTCCTACGTGAGTAAAGAGGACGCAGAGCGCATCTCAATTTCGGACGCAAGAGCGCAAGGGTTGACGCGCGAGGGGAGAATGGCTCGTAGACAACAACAACTAAACATTTTGAAGGCAAACGACGAAGCAGAGGGTTCCTCTTATGGTGCTGGAATAAATGATGTAAGTTGAAAAAAAAAATTTTTAATTTAGTGTAAATTGATATTGATATTTATATTGACTGTGTTTATAGTTTTACAAGTACTTATGTTACTCTATGTATGAATTTTGCCATTTGGTTTTCGCCTTGGCATTTAAATTAAATAAATAAATAAATAAATCGTTTCCAAAACTTTAAACGCGTTTATCTCAAAACCGTATTTTCAGAGTCGGTGAGGAAAATTTCTCCGAAACCGCTAAACCGATCGGTTTGAAATTTTCACACGACTTACTCAGATATATTTTTCAGGTAATAATCGAAGGAATAAGGTTGTGGACAATAATTTCGATTTTTTAAGCCACTTTAAAGTGAAAAATTTTCATGAAAAACTGAATTTTTTTTTGAACAGCAGCCATTTTGTCAAAAATCAAAATTGTGACTAGACCTTCGATCATTACCTGTATTTATTTATTACAAAACTAAATATTTTTGGTTTTTGGTTTTCAGATAATTTGGACCAGAGATATCTTGCTCACCGCCAAGCACTTTTTTTTGGAGGTCTCTCCGCAGATCATCTACAGGAGCTAGGGGATCCAATATTTTATTTAAATAAACCGCTGATTGTTAAAGTACATTAAATTCTGTTTAAGTACATTTTTTCCATTAATGTATAAAATAAAATGCCTCTTTGGAAAAAATTCACAAAAAAACGCGTTTTTTCTGCCTCGCAAGTGGATATAACCCCTTAATTGATCCA
>NW_025401836.1:0-3074 GCF_020080835.1 Cotesia glomerata
TCACGTAGAAAAACGGTAGAAACCATCAAGTTGAGAGTCGGAGAACAAGAAATAACATCACAACCATTTATCCGTTATCTGGGAGTGATGCTGGATGCCCGACTCAACTTTAAGCAGCAGGTGGAACACGTCAGTGCCAAAGCGTCAGTAGTGAGGGCTAGTCTCGCACGGCTGATGCCTAACATCGGAGGCCCAATGCAGAGCAGGAGGCTACTATTGTCATCAGTAGTCACATCAGTGCTCACTTACGGAATATCCATTTGGGCTGATGCACTGGAAACTCAAGAATCATGGAAAAAAGCTGGACCAGTATATCGACTGAGTGCCCTACGAGTAGCTAGTGCCTTCCGCACTATGTCAGAAGAAGCAGTGTGCGTCATTGCCGGAACCCTACCTCTTAGAGTTCTAGCAGAGGAAAGACGAGCCCTTTACCAACGAAAAAGGTCAACTGCACTGAGCCTTGAAGAACTTAGAATTGAAGAACGGCAGAACAGCATAGGCCGATGGTAACTACAATAAGATGCTGCGGAGAAGGGTAGGTGGACGCACCGCCTCATACCTCGGATCAACATTTGGCTTTACCGGAATCACGGCGAGGTCAATTACTATCTTACGCAGATGTTTTCGGGACACGGGTGTTTTCGAGACTATCTACACCGCTTTAAGCACGATGACCCTTCGGAGTGCCCGTCCTGCCCAGTAGTTGCTGAAGCTGCGGAGCACGTCTTCTTTGTATGTCCTCGTTTCGATCCACAGCGTAAAAAGTTGGAGAGGATCCTGAACCAGAGAATTAAACCAGATTCACTAGTGGAAGAAATGTTGTCATCAGAAGCTGCCTGTAACGTTACCAACACGTTTGCAACAGAAGTCCTCAAAGACTTGCGTTCCACCGAAAGAAGAAGAGCAAATATCAGAAGATAGAAGGAAGGTAGTTAACACCTTAGCCACTAGAAGGAAGAGCAGTAGCTAGTTTCTCCCCTCACGAAGAAATGCCTGACGGTGGTTCCCATGAGAGATTAGAAGAAAGAAGAAAAGGGGTTTAGGGTTTAGTGAGTAGGGGCGTTAGCGTCGAGTTTTAGTATGACGCTGCGTCGAGTGTTTACATATCCAGGCGAAACAGCTATGCCTGGAATCCGCAAAAAGGATTCCCCCCTCTGAAAAAAAAAAAAAAAAAAAAAAAAAAAAAAAACACACACACATACATACATACATACATACATACATACATACATACATACAGACATAGTGACAACATCACGGGGGTAGTCGGGGAAGCTTCCTATGACCTTAAAACGTCGAGATCTGATGAAAATTCGATTTTTGCAAAACGGGGTGAAAACAATAACTTCCCGATTTTTGAAAACCTTCGATTTTCTCAGTGGGAGGTTAAAAATTTTTTTAAAAGTGGTTTTTTGGAATAACTATCAAACAGCTTCATCGATCAACTCGTAAAACTAATCAGCTCTTAACCTTAGAAAACCACGTCGATCGCCGCTAATCCGGTCAAAATCGGTTGATTCGTTCAAGAGATATCGTGCAGGACAGAAAACCGAAAATAGTGTTTTTTTCGGAATTACTCTGAAATTTCAAGTTTGATCAATTTGAACTTATTATTTAAACTTATTATTTCAAAAAATGAGATATTCATTTGTTTCCGTAAGATGGACAGCGGAGTTCACGAAATGGCCCACCTTTACAAGCATGTGATTGTTGTGCAAACATGCTTGTAAATCTACTTCTGTAGTACGTTTCTGTTCGTCAGAAACTGTACTTTCCGAAATACCAGACGGGTAGAAGTTCTATTTTCTATAGACCTAATTATTTCAAAAATAAGATATTTTTTTTTTTGATTCTTTAAATTTAAGATTCTTTATGAGGCTTAAAAAACTGCGTTGAATGCCGCCAACCGCGTGAAAATCGGTTTATTCATTTACAAGTTATTGCGGTTTGAAAACTCAATAAATAGTGTTTTATCAAAGTTCTATCAAACTTTTGAGCTCAAGAGCTCAAAAGCTTAGAAAAGTTATCTTTATGAGAGATAGAGCTCGGAGAGCTCAAAACAACATATAAATGGTATTTTTGAGCTCCTAGAGCTTAAAAACGTCATAAACGAAATTTTAAGCGCCCAGGTATGGAATTAGCCAAAAGTTGCCGGGATGGCCTTTAGGGTCAACCGTTTTTCTAATTTTTAACTTCCCGCTAAAAAAATTGAAAATTTTCAAAAATCGGGAAGTTAATGGTTTTACCCCGTTTTTCGAAAATCGAGTTTTCATCGGATCTCGACGTTTCTAGGTCCTAGGAAGCTTTCCTGACTATTTTCACGATGATGTCCGTACGTCTGTATGTATGTGTGTAGTAATTAGCTCCAGATTAGTTTTTATAAACAGTATTTCAGCCATGTTTGCAGCTCAGGTTACTCTCTGAGAGAGTCATCGAGGCCCGGGTCCCATGCTGACGCGAGATGTTTGGACTATCCGCGGCCGCGGTGACTCTCTGCCGATGCCTTATCGCGAGATTTCCGTTACTAAGATGCTGATCATACCACCAGCGAAGCAACAGATATCTCTCAATGTGCATTTGAAGAGTTGAATGAGATAAATTTATTAAAAATATGGGTCATTCCATGTCAAATTGACCAATAGTTGGAATCAACCCCTTCCGATTTGGATGAAATTCGGCCACAAGTCTGCTTTTATCATAAAACAAATTTGTGCCAAAAGAAAAAATTAAAAAAATTTTTTTCGAAAAGTTATGCAAAATTCAAAATTTCAGTATTTTCAGGTTTTTCAAATTTATTTTGGTAATATCTCGAAAACTATTGTAGTTACAGGGCATGGGCCAAAATTCATTTTGAGGGGGATACTTGGGATTATAAAAAAAATTTTTTTGGGTAAAATTTTTGAAAAATCAAAAGGTGGGAAAACTTTTAAATTTTAAAAATCGTGAAAATCAAAGCCCGCTATGAAATTTTTGGCTCATTTTTTTTTACAGAGTACCTCTTACTAATCTCAAAATATCCTGAAATTTTCAAGAGGGTGTTTTTAACTTTCCGGTAAGAAAATTGAAAATTTTCA
>NW_025401837.1:0-3073 GCF_020080835.1 Cotesia glomerata
AGAAATTGACCTTTGAAAATGAAATCATTTAATTTAACAGGTAGTTGTAATTTCGCCCAAACTTTACCCTGGCGGATTCGTGGTCACGGTAAAATAATCGTGAAACGACGGTGAATGTACCGTGAATTCACAGTGTCAACAAATGATCGTCGAATGACCGTCACTTGACTATCGAACGGCCGTCATTTGACAGTGAACAACGAGTATCAT
Organism: Cotesia glomerata; assembly: GCF_020080835.1. Taxonomy (NCBI): domain Eukaryota; kingdom Metazoa; phylum Arthropoda; class Insecta; order Hymenoptera; family Braconidae; genus Cotesia; species Cotesia glomerata. Next base: position 211 of record NW_025401837.1, read on the forward strand.
TGTGAAAGTTTTTCACTGTTACTTTATGATTTTTATTCTGTATAGTTATCATACTTTACTCTTCGAAAAACCAAATTTTACTTTCTTATGACTTCTCGAGCTATTTTTTACCTAAGTAAAAAATCGTAGATCATCGATCGATCGTCTGTCATTTGACAACGGTCATTTTAAAACATATAAATTGTTCAAAAACCGTAACTCGGTGGTAGATGCACAATAGTCTGTAAGTGGAAACGACCGTGAAAGTTCGAGCGTATAATGTCGGTAAGTCAGAGAATTCTTTACTAGTCAAACAATGAAAAGAAGTGCTGATTATATTTTTTTTATTTTTTTATTCCATTGAAGTAATACTCAAAAGTGTATAAAAAGATAAGGTAAATGAGAAAAATTTTTCAGTAAATAATCGTGAAGCGAAAAATTAGCGAGCGAAAAAAATATTAAATTATTGTAATTCTGTTTATTTTAAAAGTAAAAATCATAAAAATTGAATTCCAGATTACAGACAATCAACAGAGATCCATCATTTCAAATACTTTTCATAAGAGTTTATGGCTTACAATAATAGTTGAATATTTTTTTTCATAGTCTTAAATGAGATACCATATTACCTTTTGATTATGAAAAATATAATAATCAATATTGTTTTTTTTTTTTTTTTTTAGAGACGAAAACTTTAATTTCAAAATTACGGAAAAATTGTTTGTTATCAAGAAAAATTATTATGAGATATTTTTTTTTAACAATTTAATTTTTAGCAATTTCTTTTCCAAATCTTTTTTTATACAATTAATAATTTTACCGTAATTTCGAAATTGAGAATTTCGTAATCATCAAAAATTTGAATCATTTATCACGATTATTATTTTGAAGTCATGGAAAAAATATAACTTTATTTAAGCTATTTTTATCTGTGCAATGCGAAAAAATGACTTGGTTTTGATACCTTATGATGTGACTGAATCAAATGGTTCGTGCAGTGTCTTAGACAGCCTAGCTGGTAGAGTCTTGGGCGCGCGACCAGTTGAATCGGGTTCGAGTCTCGGTCTAGACTGTCCGAAATATTTTTTTTATTTTATTGTCCGTGACAGTAGCGTCAAATCACCGTATTTCGACAGTATATTGAGCGTACAGTGTCGGTCATAACCTTGTAGATTTACTTGCGTATGCACTGTAAAAATTCAATAAATTTATAGTAGACATCGTTCACAACGGTATCCGATGCTGACTGACAGATCGCTCGGTAAGAACGAACTTTATACGGTGAAACGACCGTAAAACAACCGTCATTCAACCGAGCTTTCACCGTGTTGCCAAAACCGCCAGGGTATTATTTAGCCAATGAAAAATAAACATAATATTCCCTTGTGAACTATTTGTCATCTACAAAAAAAAAAAAATAAAACTAGTGTCAGAAAATGTAAAGTAAAATTGCAAAAGAAAAACATAAAATCAATAAATTTGTTTATATTTTTTTTATAAATTTGTTAAACTAACAGAGAAATTGTTCAAAGTCTTTCATTTTTAATAAATATTATCAATTTTAACGTTAAATAATAATTTATGTAGCAAATTTATTATAAGGAAGTGAGGTTAGTTGAGCATTTTATATAATTATAAATATCGTAAACTTTTACTTACTTTAATTAATATCAATTTTTCTTTTTTTTTAATTGTGAACAAACTGGTTTTTGTTTATCAAATATTATTAAATAAACTATTTTTCGTAAAATTAAACACTATAATTTAAACGCCCGCGTGGTTAAGTAGCTGTCCGGTAAAACAATGCGTTTGGCGCGTAAACTGAAGAAAGGACGCGCCAACAACACAAACTTAGTGTTAATATTTCCCGCTTGACACTAATTTTGTGTCATTTTATCTATTAACACACAAAAAGTGTTAATATCTTAAAAACAACACTATTTTCATGTTAAAATTCAGGTAACACAAAAAAAGTGTTAAATTAACACATAAAAATCAACACACAATTTTTTAACACAGACCGTTTTTGACGCAAATACACAATATTTTTCACTGTGTTATCAAGTTGTTGAAGAAAACGCAAAATAAGAACGACGAATATGAAATACCTCCAGTTATCAATAATAAGGTAAATGAATTTATTAAATACATGTTTCATAAATTAATAAATGTTAATTTATTTTTTGGTGACAATCTGAGAGACCCATTACATTCGGTAAAAACAAAAATAGTTTACTAGAATTTTAAGCTTAACTTTTATAACTTCAAAAAATTATTGTTCTCAACTCTAAACAGAAGTAGTGTATCAAATATTTCAAATTACAGAAATTGATCTGAAATGCTATAAAACTTTATTTGAAAAATACAGATAGAAAACTTGAAATAAAATGAAAAGTCCGAAATTGAAAATAAATTTTGCTAAGTATTTTATATCAAAAAACGTATACAATACTATTGTTCTTATAAATAAAACTTGACCTCACATTTCGCAAAACTTTATCTTTTTGAAGATAAAAAAGGTGGTGAAGTTATACTATTTGTTACAGTGAAAGTAGGCACGATACTCTGAACTCTTTCAAAATTGTTTACAAATGATAAAGTTAGTAGTAATAATTCAAGAAAAAATTAAAATTAACATGATTTATCTTATTTACGATAAATTTATGTACAACTTTATTAGAAATCAAAGAAAATGTGAAATGTTCTCATTTTTCACAAATTTCACTATCTTTAGTACAAAAATCGTGAACGGTTTTATGGTAAAATTCTTTATAATTCATAGAATTCTTAATAAATTTGATTTATTCTTTTATATAGGAACAAGTGGAATAAATAAAAATATTTTTATGCGATAATAATAAACTTGAGGGTATTTTTTATAAAA
>NW_025401838.1:0-3071 GCF_020080835.1 Cotesia glomerata
TCTTGTTGAATCAAAAACGATCCAGGAATAAATGTCGGAGTTATATAAGAAAAAAAAAAACACTTTTTCCCTGATATTTTGTTCACGATAACTCACAAACGAATCGACCGATTTTGATCATGTTGACGGCAATCGACGTAGTTTTTTAAGCTTAAGAGCTGATTAGTTTTTGAAAACGATTGATTCAGCAGATTAAAATTTATTTGAAAAAAAAACATTTTCTGATAATTTAATTTTCGAGATTACCTCTAAAAATCTATTTTGTCCGAAATTACTTTAAATATTATAAAAATATCTAGGGGCAAAAGCCAAAAACCTCTTTCGATTGCTGTCAATCCTGCTTGAATCGGTCGAGCTGCTTTAAAAGTTATGAGTAGGTTTAAGATACTGTTCATACACACCACACACACACACACACACACACACACACACACACACACACACACACACACACACACACACACACACACACACCAGTTCGCAAAATAGTCAGGGAAGCTTCTGTAAAATAAATAGTTGTTTAATTTAAAAAATATAGTAAATAATGCTATTTTTTAACTCAAGCGATCTAGTTTTTGTAACTTTTACCTATATAATTTTTTCTATAATTCAAAAATTCTAGAACGCGTTAAACTGAAAAATATTCTTCGGTTTTTAAAGTCTAATCAGCCCATTATACCTCCCAAACACTCCGAGAGTTGAAAATGTTGGGGGTCCATTTTGCCCCCAAATATTTTCGAAAATTGAAAATTTTAGGGGGCCCATTTTGCCCCCCCCCCTTCTCCTATTTATCAATTTCTTACATTTTCCGGTGTGAAAATGGCTGTAAATTCATTAAATATTGGTCGGATAATTTTTTTTTAATAAGTCAGTACTTTTTTTCTTCTTACTTTTGGCGGTTTGCTCGAAAAATTAAAAGAAAATATATTTTTTTCAAAAACTGTACTTTGACGACTCTTACTCGTGAACCAGTGCGAGTTACACAAAAAAAACTCGAAGGCTATTTTGAAGAACGCGAAATTCCCCACAAGGTCCATCAAACCGATTTGCAATATTGTAAAAGCCGGGTAAGCATTAGAAATTTGAAAAAAAAAAGATTTTTTTCCATGCATTTTGAATGGTGAAACTTTAAATTTGAATTGTAAGTACTTAAAACTAATATTATGAGCTCTAACTTGGTGAGAATTTTTTTTTCTATATGTAGATTAATATTTTGCATGAACAGCGAAAAAAAAAACTTTGCGGAAATGAACCACCCTAATATATATATTGTGACATGGAAAATTTTCCATAAATTTGAAATTGCTCGATTAGAGATTATTAGGTTGGCTAAGCTGAGGAATTGCTGAGATTCGACGCGCCTGTGTCGCCCCAAGCGGCCTCCCGATCAGAATGACAAGCTCGAGGTAAGAATAATTCATGAAAACGCGCCGAATTTGAAAAGAGTACAGGAATGCGTGGGAACTATTGTAGAATGCATGAGTGAGTGAGACTAGGCTATAGCGATCAGACGAGCCGCGAATTTCTACGAGCAATCGACGACCAACGCGACATCTGGCCACGAGGATGGAACGACGAGAACATTTTTACGGACCAATGACGATGGAGAGCAATAAAACACAAGTAGTTGAGGCTCCACCTGAACTCGTGAAAAAGAACTAAAAAGTGAATCGACCAATCATCGATCGCCCAGAGGAAGGAACGCAACCACGATTGACTACGGCCGGCTGGAAAATGCCGTGAGCTGCGTGCCGCGCAGATTTTTGAGTGCGCAGAAGTGAGAACACATGTTGTCGAGGAAGCAGCCATTGTAGGCCCCTTCTGATCTGGACGCCGTGACTGTGACATCGAGCAGTTATTATTTTGATGGTTATTTCTTCTGTTGCCGTTTGATTTTGGATTTTTTTTTATTTTGTCGTGAGTTGAATACGAATAAGTTCGCTGAGCTTTTGTTGTGTTTTTTTGGACACTACGATCCCGAATACGCCATCGCCGAGACATCAACGCTTTTTCCGTCAGTTTTGCTTTGCCGCCAACTTCGATCACCTAGCCAACATCGCCTGGAACGTTTACGGAAGCTACGGGGTGAGTCTGATCGCTAAATTTTAGCCCCAGGGTGTCATCACCGCGAATTTCGTCGTAATTGTCACGGTTTAATCTGTGGACAATAATTTCCTTTCGGAAATTTTTGATATAATTCAAGTTGCACGGAATTAAATAAATTCCATTCGAGATTTTGAGCTTTGACGACACTCTGAGGCACGGTACCGCTGAGTCGTGTGTATTTGTGTGTGTGACATTTTTGCCGAGATTATTTTTTTTTTGGCCTGTTACTTACCTCGAGCTTCAATTACCCGACAAATCGGATTACTAAAAATTATTTGAAGGACAAGTGAAATAAGTCGAATACTTTGCGTAGATTAATTTTTTTTTGTATTTAATTTTCGATAGTGAATTTTTTTTTGTTTTGATTTGTTACTAGATTTTACGATTGGAAACCTGATTAAAAATTTTGCGATCGGAATTAACATTTTTTTCTTTAAAATTCGTAAATAGATTGCGCGATTGAATTAATTTATTTTGACTAAGAATTTGCAGTTGAAATTCCTGACTAATCTTGCGGGTGAAATTATTTTTTTTAATTTGGGAAATTTTGCTGTTGACAATTTTGATTAAATTCTGGCGACTGGATAAATAATTTTTTTTTTCAATTGAATAACTTTTAGCGATTGTTTGGTTAAATTTGGCGATTGAAAATTTTGAATAAATTTTGCGAATTGAATTAATTATTTGTTTTGAAATTTTGAATAAATGTTGCGAATTGAATTAATTATTTGTTTTGACAATTTGAATAAATTTTGCGAATTGAATTAATTATTTGTTTTGACAATTTGAATAAATTTTGCGAGATGAAGTAATTATTAATTTTGCGAGATGAAGTAATAATCAAATAATTAATTCAATTCGCAAAATTTATTCAAATTGTCAAAACAAATAATTAATTCATCTCGCAAAATTTATTCAAATTGTCAAAACAAATAATTAATTCAATTCGCAAAATTTATTCAAAA
>NW_025401839.1:0-3070 GCF_020080835.1 Cotesia glomerata
AACCAAAATCGGTTCATTCGTTCGTGAATTATCGTTGTCGAAAAAAAAAACCGAAAAAAGTTTTTTTCGGAATTACTTCGTAATTTCTGGCTTGATCGATTTAAACTTTAAAATTTTTCATGGAGCTTCAAAAACTGCATCGAATGCCTCCAACTGCGTGAGAATCGGTTCATTCATTCAAAAGTTATTGCCGTTTGAAAATTCAAAAAATTGTGTTTTATTAAACTGCTATTAGAATCTTGAGCTCAAAGAGATCAAAATGACACAAAAATTATATTTTTCATATTGAAGAGCTCAAAAACGTAATGTGTAGCTTTGAGCACTTGAGTACAAAATAAGCGGGAAGTTGAAGGGATGGCTTTTAGAGTCAACCGTCATCCTAATTTTTTTTTCGTGTAATACTGGTGATTTCCCAGTAAAATTTAAATTGCTCTAATACCTAGGCGGTAAAAACTTGTTTGAACAATTGGATTCAGAGTATTGTTAACAACCAAGGATTGAAGATAATTTAAATTGTGATTATAATTTCAGTGAAAATTTTGATAATCCCCCAATTTTCGCACACTCAACTCAAGTTAAATGTATGATTGCAATCGCATTTTTGATTCATTATATTATGCTAACATTTATGACAGCAAAGAATTGCTTAAGATTTTGCGTAATGAACTTTAAGGTAGATAGATTTAAAGTTCGGCTGAAGGTTCCTCCAGATAAAGTGAACCTTTGAATAGATTAAGCCCATAGAGTCGAATCTTATTTTGAACTGGGCGCTTTAATGACCACGAACGCTTAGATACGATTAAACACCATCGGTTAATAGTTATTATTATTGAATTATCCAATAATCTATTGATAACAAATTTCTCGTGCATAACTCATAAGTTATGCACGATGATATATCCATACAAAATTTTAAATGACATCTACTGGTGATTAACAGCAGTTAAATCGTCGGAACTTTAAAATTAAATAACTGATTGTAATAAAAATTTTAAGTTATTTCATAAGGAGGAAAATTGTACTGTTGCGTCTCAGGTTAACTTATTTGAACGGAATTTTAATTTTCTAATTTTGATAGAATCTTTTAGCTTGAACTCGCAGAGCATTGTGTAGCACTGCAAGTTTCTTAGGTCGGTAGGTGTAACGTTCTCACCAAAATTAAAAATTACTTTGGGCTAATTATTCTTAGAATTTTACGGAGAGATTCCATTGCTCAATATGTAACGGAAATCTCTGAGATAAAAAGTCGCCGTGGCTCGCGGGCAGTCAAAACATGCAATTCAGCATGAGACTTGGTTCTCATTACATTTGAGACCAACAATGGCTGACAAAATTATAATTGTATAATTATGTAGCCTAATGAACAGGCATTCCATCGAGGATCTTTATAGCTCCGCTCCGTGATCCCTCGAATTATACATTGGTTTTCATTGTTATACCAATAATTATTATAGGTTATAGTTATAAACCAAGGAATATTTATTCAACTAACCAGCCTAAATCTTTACTTTTACGCAATAATATAATTCTTTCATTAGCCTAGCTGTACTGCCCTCTGGAGCCTATCGACGTCCTAAAGAGGCCAGCCTGGATTTTATAATTATATAATAGTTTAAAAATTTCAATGAATGAAATTTTTCAGAAAGTTACAGAATTATTCATATATTTATTGAAAAAAGTAAATAATAATGCTGATAGATAATAATTAAGAAAAAAAAAAAAATACTGCCGAACGATGAATTCGGAGCTGAATTTTTTAAGTCGACGAACTTTATTTGATGGACTATATACAAAGTATATTATGATGAGGTTACATTGTACATGTTTTCTAGGGCGCATGCTTTGCCACCATGGTTAAAATACCTTATTTCGAAACTAATCTATTATAATTCCCTGCACTCGAGTGCGGATCCCCTGTTGGTCATTGCGGGAGCCACGCTCATCGACCTACTAGCGTTCGGGAGAGCATAACTCTATGACGCTAAAATCAGTGACGAGAACAAAAGGACGCAAGAACGAGAATAAAGGCGGAAAAAAGAAATAAAGAGTTCAGGATCGATGGACATCGGGAGAGATGGACAATTGGACGGCGCGCCTGATCCCAAACATCAACGTCTGGCTTTCTCGGAAGCACGAGGACGTGGACTTCTTCCTCACCCAGCTATTGACGGGGCACAGATAGTTGAACGCCTATCTCTTACAGATGGGGCTGCACCACACGCCAACGTGCGAATACTGCCCGGACCAAATCCACGACACCGAACGCACTTTCTTTAAGTGTGTACGGTAGAAGGACTACAAAAGCAGCACCGAAGAAACTTTTGCACCACGCTCTCCCTAGAGAGATTGGTAACCTCCATGCTCAAAAAAGGAGATAACTGGTCAGCTGTTGCAGCCTTCGCTCAGCACTTTTTAAGAGAAAAAACCGCAGAAAGGGACCAGCAACTAGGAGTAGGCATCGTGAGACGCAAAATGGACAGAATTGAAGTAATTTTAACGCGGTTCCAATCCAGTCATCTCCGTACCCAGTACAAGGAAGGAGAGAGTTTTTCTTAGTGAGTAAGAAATCCACATTACCGACCATCATCCTTCAATGATAGCGGTGTCTTTGGAAGATTTTTTTCATTTCTCTATAAAAAAAAAAAAACACACACACACACTGTAGAGTTGCCATCATGATATAGAAGGAAATTTCATATAGATTCAATATTTATGTACCTATATGAAAGAGAATTAGTGTAGTGAGCTTACACACACACACACACACACACACACACACACACACACATGAGGTCAATTACTATCTTACGCAGATGTTGTCGGGACATGGGTGTTTTTGAGAGTATCTACACCGCTTTAAGCACGATGACTCTTCGGAGTGCCCGTCCTGCCCAGGAGCTGCTGAAGACGCGGAGCACGTCTTCTTTGTATGTCCTCGTTTCGATCCACAGCGTGAAGAACTGGAGAGGATCCTGAACCAGAGAATGCAACCAGATTCACTAGTAGAAGCAATGTTGTCATCAGAAGCTGCCTGGAACGCTACCAACACGTTTGCAACAGAAGTCCTTAA
>NW_025401840.1:0-3066 GCF_020080835.1 Cotesia glomerata
ACACACACACATACCTCATCGCGGGAATAGTCAGGGAAGCTTTCTAGGACCTCGAAACGTCGAGATTCGATGAAAACTCGATTTTCGTAAAACGGGGTGAAAACAATAACTTCCCAATTTTTGAAAATCTTCGATTTTCTTAGCGGGTAATTAAAAATTATTTTACAAAGAAAAATAAATAATTTCAAATTAAATAAGCGATTAGTTGTTTTATTTCAATAATCAATCCTTACATATTTTAATGAATAAAAGAAAATAAATATTTTCAAGAAGAATTATTCTTATTTAGTAATAAAAGGTTGTGTTTGAATTTAACTATATAATTTGAATTTACTCTACCGCTAGCTACCTAACAAAACTTACCTTACTGACGGCTAATTTCTTCCTTATGACTTAGAAGACAGATCAATTGTCGTTGTTTTGTAAAGTTTAATTGGTTACAGTTAAATTTTTTCAAAAATATGGTATTTAAATGTTTTAATGTGTGTCTTTTATTACATAGGATTTACTATTATTTGACCTCTATTGAGTGTTATATATGAAGTATTAAATGTATATAACTTGTTTTAAAGCAAGTTACTTTTTGAATTCCTTTACAATTATTACATTGGCTACATTTCCGTTCAGATCACTCAGATGGCCCCCACTATTTCAGGGAGCATTGTGTACGGCGTTGCCGAATCGCTATAAATTGTTTAATGAGCAGGTTAGAAATGGATCGAAAATTATTTCTTCTAATTATTATATCTCGACAACAAAACGGTGAGGTGCTATTTTTATTTTTTTAACTTATTCTAAAAATATTTTTCAACACTCCTAATTTTTTCCAATTCTGTCGAGAGAATTTTTTAATATAATAAAAAATAGTTGGAGAGACCGGACATTTTTTTTGCATACTTTAAATGGAACATGACCCTCAAAATCGCCAACTTTGACTTTAAATATCTCGCGATCTAAACGGTCAAAAATTATGAAATTTTAGGAATTAATAAATAAAGTTATTCTGAACCCGTAAAAAAAATTTCAGCCGAATCTGTCGAAAAGTGATTTCATGCTGGAACTACCTTAATTAATTAATTAATTTATGGTAGTACGTAGTACTACCGTTACCACAAGAGTCAAATCCCAAGACCTAACCTTATTTGATTAACGTAGTAGATTTCCCTATACTAAATCGCGTTGGAGAAAGAGAGACAGAGATAAATTTTGAATTTTTTTTATTAACAAATATTCTCATATTCTCTGAAACCATGCTGATTGTTATTAAATATGTTCTAGATGTTATTTTCTCTCGTTGTCTTAATTTTTATAAGAATCTGAACGTCCAGTTTTGTGAAATAAAATGAAGTCTGTTATTTTCCATAAGGATTAATGGTAAAGGCAAAAATATGTAACTATTAATATCATTTTTTTCAGTTCTCGGTAGGCGTCCAAAAATTTAAGTGGTTAATTAAGATATTATTATGTACCTATATGCCAAGTTTCATCAAATTCTGAGCGTCAATTATAAAACCGGTAGTACTGGGTAGTACTACCTTAATTCGTCAAACTTTAACATATATGATTTCAAGTTTATAAAAAAAAAAAAAAGGATATAAGCTTTTAGCGGTTTGAGCTGTCGAGAAGTGTCGTTACTATTTTTCTCAAATTTATTATCAAGTTTTCTCCTAAAACTATGAAATAGTTTAATTGTTCATGTAAAAGATAAATATCATTTAATAATATTATTTTATAAAATCTTATTCTTTTAACATTGATTAATAATTATTTATATGTTGGATACAAGATATGAATTGTTAATTCGATTTTAATATATTTCATTGCAATATTATATTAAAGCAAGTTTAACAAAAATATGTTATTTAACAATCTTATTTTTAGTTACATATTGGTTACGTTATTATTTAGGGCCAGTTTTTCAATCCGAGATAAAATTTTATCCAGGATAAAATTATTATTGTCAGTATATTAATATATATAAAATATATAGATATATTTTATCATCGGATAAAATTTTATCCTGAATTGAAAAACTGGCCCTTAGTTGTTGAAACAAGGGATCATAGAATTATTCTCACACGTGTCTTTTATGACTTTTCTTCAGAGTCTCAAGTACCTAAAGTTTTAAGGTTTCTCAGAACTCAACTACAATGCCCCTTTGTACTCAATAATAAATTATATTCATTTGAAACAAAATATACTCTATATATTAAATATTCTACTACATAAAAGTTAAACTTTTTAATTTAAACAGTTTTCACTATTTAAATTTTAAATTAATAAAATATTTAAAATAATCTAAATTGCATTTGAATTCGCGCTTCGCTGGCAGGTGGTGTCACCTGCTGGGCGCATTTAAAGGCATCACAATAGCTAGTTAATGTTATATCCCGTAAAACAGTGATCACGTAAAACTATCGTCCGTAAACCGACATTACAGACAAACCAATTTTTTTTATAAACTTGAAATCATGTATGTTGAAGTTTGACGAATTAAATTAATTAATAAATAGAAAATCAAGATAGTTCTGATAATTATGAAAAGTGCCATTCGGCAGCCGAAATGGGAATAGATTTCCTATCTTAAATAAAATCACAACACTAATAATACAAATACTTCAATCACATTGATAGAAGCCCTTTTCCCTGAGTTAAAACAAATGCAATAGTAAAATTTCATTAAATATTTACAAACGAAGAGGTTATTTTCAATCTAGGAGAATTAAATGATATGAAAAATAAAGCTTGTTTAATGGGCTTTAAAATGCAATTTACAAAAATTCGATAAGTTATTTCATTAAAAAGTTATCCGCGAAAGAAACTGCCAAAATATGAATTTTAAAAATTTTGAAACCCTGTAATTTCTGAACTACTTGACCGATTAAGCTCATCTTTGAACTTGACCTTGATATTCGTCTATAAAGGTGAAGTATGTTGAGCTTTGGAGAAGATCCATTATGAATTAGAGACGCTATCGTCCGGACACGCCGCGTTGTATCGTATATCTATTCTATACTAATAAATGGAGAGCCGGTTTTTTGTCCGATTATATTGCGAAAACTACTG
>NW_025401841.1:0-3065 GCF_020080835.1 Cotesia glomerata
TACCAGGTCGATTCAGTCTAAACTATTGGTTAGTTAATCATTTTTTTTCTGAAAGTTATAGGTCAAAATTAACCCATAATTGTAAGATTCTAAAATGGTTTAAAAAAGTAATATTATAAAAAAAAAAAAATAGAAAAACGGTTGGCCCTAAAGGCCATCCCTGCAACTTCCCGTTAATTTTATATTCAAGCGCTCAAAATTGTACTTACTCCGAGCTCAAAAATCTGGTAAAAGTTTAATATAACATTATTTCTTAAATTCTAAAACCAAAATACTTTTGAATGAATTAACCGATTTTTACAGGTTGGTGGCATTCGACGCAGTTTTTTAGGCCTCATAAAGAGTCTTTGAGTTTTAATCGATCGAAGTAGGAATTTCGATGTAATTCCGAAAAAACATTTTTTTCTGTTTTTTTTTTTCGACAACGATAACTCACAAACGAATGAATCGATTGTGACCGGGCTAGCAGCGATCGACGTGGTTTCTTGATGTTGAGAGCTAATTAGTTTTTGGAATTGATCAGTAGTCGTTTAAAAGTAATTCTATAAAAACCACATTTAAAAAATTTTTTTTTGTAGTATTTTTGAGATTTCTCAAAATATACCGGTTCGAATCGGTCTAAATTGTATTTAAAATCTAAGTTTGGTCAAGCCCTTTCGGATGGCACCAACCGCGATCAAATCGGTCGAGCCGTTCAAAAGTTATAAGAGGTTTACATACGGCCACACACACACACACACACACACACACACACACACACACACACACACACACACACACACACACACACACACACATACTGTAACAGGGTAAATTACCCTTAATCGATAAGTCGCCAGAGATCGATAACTTTTCGACTAGCATTTGAGCGCATCGATCTTCGGGCCTAGAGAGAGAGCAGGAGGGGGTATTTTTGGGGTCGTTATATAGACGAGCCATGCGTGGTGTCCGGAGAAGTAGTGAAGTGCTGAAACTAGTGACATCGCCAACCAAAGCAGCTAGGAAGGAAGCCAAATTCCAGAGTAGAGTTTTCTTCAGTATTAAGATTATTAAGGTATTGGAATTTTGTCCTTTTGTTGAGCCTTGGGGTTTATACCCGGCTCACTGGTCGATCTACTTCTCAATTTTGATTTAATAAGTGGTAATTCAATTTGTTAATAATAATTAATTATTTTAATCAATTTAATTTGTTAGCTTGTGAACAATTCCTCCCGGGGATTTTACACCCGAGGAATGTTCTAGACCTCCTGGGTTTAGGTCGTGAGTATCTAAATTGTTAATTCAGCTGGTTAATAATTATTAACATCCTAGATGGGCTACATTAAAATTCAGTTTTATTATTTAATTAATTTCTGAACATCGAGAAATAGTTCAATCAGCAACTCACGACTTGGTCAAACGTTGGTACTCGAGGTCAAGCTAACTACGCAGTAACGAACAACGGCGTCCATTTTGAGCGCGCAAATTCTTTGAGAATTTTGTGACGCAGTAAATTTACAATATTAATAACTGGACTATTATTATAAATTATAATAATTGAATTATCATTTATTAATATTATTTGTTACAAAAAAGTATAATTTATTTAATATAATTTATTGAGAATTGGCTACTGAACTTCGATACAATTGAGATCGAATTAACCGTGGATAATTTTTTTTCGTGGAATTTCTTATTTTTATATTGAGACAAATTGTTTTATTAATTATTTATAAATCGAAAAATTCCACGTGGTCATTTATATATTGAACTATGGAAGACTAAAATTATTATTGGAATTATTCATAAAAACTATTTATCAGTGTGGATTACGTCCGAGTAAAAATTTAGTTAATTTTATAAAAAATGTTCTTCGAAAGAATTTCAGTTAATGCGCAGAGTTAAGCTCGTGTTAAATTTGGAATAAAAGAAGCGTCGGTTTTAAGCCGGAAATTTTAAGAAGTAAATTTATTAATCGTGAGGATAATTCATGAGTTTTATTGTAAGCTAATGACTGAACAATTTTAGTGAAAATTAACGTTGTAAATTTTGGAGTCTAATTTTTGTAAATCCGGAAATAAAAAGTAAAAGTAGAGCTCAGTTGTGTGTGTGAGCGGGATATGTGTGTGGAGACGCGTGGGTAATGTGTGTGTGAGATAGTACCGCTCAAGAGGCACGTTGAGCACGCTTGAGTCCATCTGACTCCGGGGCGGGAAATCCTAGAAGCCGTTGTATAGACGCCAAGTGGGGTACAACGGTAGTAAGTTAGAAGCCGTGGTATAGACGCCAAGTGGGGTACCACGGTAGTAAGTTAGAAACTGCGGTATAGACCCTCCATAAGAGGTCTTATATACGTGACTGAATAAAGTAGTCAGTACTTGTCTCGGATAGCTTAACTGGTAGAGCCCTTGGCGCGTAACCGAGAGATCTGGGTTCGATTCCCAGTCTGGGCTGTCTGATTATTTTTTCAATTACGGAAAAATTCCCACTGAGTAGGTCCCCCCCTTTCCCCTATCCGTTCTTTCCCAACTCCCTTAAAATTTGCTCTAATATGGCTCATATGGAGACACTCCTTAAGAGGGTACCGTCAGGATTAGGAATTTTTTTGGACGACCCCTATTTGTTGATGAATTGCCGAGTAGAGGACTAGCACTGAGTTGAGGCGACGGTTTTAGCCCGAAATCCTCCGGTAGTTATAAGCGGTAGTGTTAAGTTAGTTGTAAGTGAGTGGTGTACGTGCAAGGGCACGAGTTGTTATTCTATTTTGTTGTTAAATAAATACCGGTCATTTTTGTTAAATAAAAATTTATTTCTTTCAGATCACCTTCTTCCACTCTCTCTCCCTGTAGATTATAAGTTCAGCTCTGGTTTCCGGTTTCAGGAACCGAGATACAAAATCCTGGTGGCGCCCTTGTTAATTTAGAATCATTTTTGCTAGGTATTGTTTTATTTCTATTAAATTAATTAAGGGGCCAATGAGCGGAAGTAAAGCACCCATTACAATACATAAAGATATACGGACATCACCGCGGAAACATTCGGGGAGACTTCCTAGGACCTCAAAACGTCAACAATAATATACTCAC
>NW_025401842.1:0-18699 GCF_020080835.1 Cotesia glomerata
AACAGATTTGTGGGTTCAGCCATCCCATGCTAAGTTGCAAATTTCGTAGACTCTTAGAACTTTGTTTTGGAAGCCTGTTTCGACATTGGATAGATGGAGGTTGTGGGTGGCGCTGGTGGTGAATTATTGATTTGAGACTCACTCCGCCATTTCCACCATTTTGAATCCCTGCACCATTTTTTAAATCACCGCCATTTTGAAGATCCACCATCTGGTGGCTGCTATCCACCATTTTGAATCCACCATCTGACGGTGGCTGCTATCCACCAGATCACCATCTGGAGGCTGCCTCTTTGGATCAAGCCATCTGGTGACTGCCATCCGCCATCTGGTGGCTGCTATCCGCCGTCTGGTGGCTGATATTTTAGACTCCACGCCATTTGAATCACACCATCTGGTGGCTGCTAATCCACCATTTTGAATCCACCATCTGGTGGCGGCTATCCACCATTTTGAATCAGCTATCTTAAATCAGCCATTTTGAATTTAAGGTTCAACATTTTTGAGGTTAGCATACCCTGGCAACTGTTAACCCACCTTCGGCTCCAGCCATAACTCGTTAGTCAGGGATTACGCATTTGGGTACGCCGCATGTATCAATGTTTTATACTGCATTCCAAAATGAAGCTAGCGATCAACTCTTGCAGTAGAGAAGATTTGACATCAACACCGCTCCGGTGACAGCTTCCTTCATGGCGGTAGGCTGACGTCATTCAGACAAGTCTGAACCTGTTCAGAAGGTCGCGCAAACTTGCGTAGTTCTCTTTTGTTCCTAGCCTTGCTGCGTATTGGAGGAGTAGTCATCTCAGTGGGTTTTAGACCTGTTTGCTGTGAAAAGGGGTGGGGAAATTTTCTGCAGATGAGACTGACCATTCTGTTTACAGGAATTTTCTAACTGCGTAGTAGACGTCATCAGACAAAGTCTGTGAGCCTCAGGTCGCGTAGTTTCTGTTCCCCTGGCTCCTTTGCGTGGCCGGGTGACAGACAGGTTTGAACCTGTTTAAGATTCATAGCTTTCTGCGCAAGTTTTTCTTTCCTATTTCTAACTGCGTAGTAGATGATAACGTCCATCAAACCGGTTTTTAGGCAGAGAAGTGGGAGGCCCACGAATCAGGAGGCTCATACCATTCGTTTTCTTGACGTCATCAGACAGGTTTGAAGACCTGTTTAAAGTCATAACTTTAACGTTTATTTCTAACTGCGTAGTAGGAGAACGTCATCAAAACCGGTTTTAAAATTGAGAGGAGTGGGGGGTAACTGTGGTATCTTACTATAAGCAGCTCCCCGAGGCATTACTCGCCAAAAGGAGAGTATGTCTCCAGTGAGAAACATCTCTCATCAGTAGAAGCTTGAGTGTTCGTATTGCTAGCAGGAGTGAAGTTCGGTGTTGCGTGGAAGTACGGAAGAGTATGGTCCAGTGTGCAAAACTATTGTGTGCATAAACTATAGTCAGGTAATTGCCAAAAAGCTTATTATTATTCATAAACTGTGATCAAATTGTTTAAAAACATTGTGTTTTATATTTCATAAGTCCGATTTTTAAAAGCTATGACTCTAGGTAAATGAAGTCCAAGTGATACTAAAAGAAACATTATATACTTAAGCTGTTGTCTCGTGTAAATTCAGTGTGGCATAAAACTATTGTGCCAACCTATAAAGAGAGTCCTTTCAAAAAGAGGTGGCGCAACTACAAACAGTGAGCATAACCTCTAAAGTGAACCTGACCTCTAAGGGGTAACATAACTCAGTGTTTTTTAATCCTGACTGTAAACCAGTAAATGAGCAATGGGCCAGGGGGTGTATCTTTCAAATGTTTTGGCAAACACTCATCATTTCTCAAAAACTTGATGAGGCACTATTACATTCTTGGACTCTGTTGGGAGCAACACGATGAACATCATCTAATTCACAGTGATGAGTGAAGATACTTTCAACAATATTACTGGATCACCAGGACATTCAAGGTAGAACCAGTGTTCAGCTTTTACAGCCACAACCAACTTGTGGTTTGCATGAATGGAAGTTCTCCAGACTCAGGCCTTCAGTAGTTGGTGAGTCTGGGGGTCAAATGACGGGACTTGGAGAATCTTTGCTGGATATTGTGCTTCAGCGTCCTGAGGTCCATTTCTCGAGCCTCAGGGACATCTCGTCAATCAACAAGGTTGAGTCGTGGAGATCTGAAGCGGGGGTTGAGAGTAGATGTGGGGTAGCTGCACATTCAAAACGAAGATGTGTAGAAGAGGCAGTCTTTCACCAATGCCAAAGCCCGTATGATTCTCTTCAAGGGTTCAGGACCAAACGATGGTGACTATGTCAAGATTAGCACCAACTCTGGTGGAACTCACGTAATCGGGCCACCGAGGGATATTGTCAGAAGCGATGGATTTTGACATCCGGGGCAGTGGTGAGGGTTGCCTGTGGTGTGTCCCAACCGCCTTATCACAGTATTGGTTTGACCCTCGAGTTATCGTCACTTCAGATGGAATTAAGTGTGAGGGGCAATTCAATTTCCAATTAAGCTTAATATCATTTACAGAATGAATACATTAACATGTGATGCCCAGATTCTGCAATTCAGCTGAATTAAAGAGATCTGAAAAAAGTACCATTATTTGACTTCGAGTCCGGCTTACAAGCAATTTGTTTGGCCAGTTAAAAAGTGTTAATTTTACTGATAATTTAAGATAATGACGGGGTCTATCACTTTTTTGCATGGATACAATACTTTCTGGATGATACAATTCAGTATCTCTAGATGGTCGGTGTTTGACTTCAGAATGTTGTTTAGGCACCAAAATACTAGATTGTTTTACAAAACCGCTTGAGATCCACATGGATTTTCTGAGTGAAAAAAATAAAGTACTGAGTGAAGATTTTAGTCCAAAGATACTGTACCAAGATTTGGTTTTACACCGGATCTTGGAATACGCTTGAACTAGGAGATGATGAAAAAGACAGTTGATAAACATAATTTCTGTGACATTAACTTATATCAACTAGCGATAACACACTTTCAAATTTGAGATTAAAATCGTTCACCTGATTTGCATCGGCTGGTTTGTTCAACGATTAAGGTCATGGCTCACGGACTTTGAAAAGAATTTTAAAAGAATCTATTAAAATGAAACCTTTAACCAAAGAGCAACAAGATAGAACACTGCCGAGCAGCTTCCAACTGTGACTCACATTTATGAAAAACAATCACTTCTGCTGAATAAAGTCTATGAATCATTGATACTTCAGGGTAAGCTTATGAAACTTGGCTCATAGCAAATCATGTTAATTATCAAATCACCACAATGTTTACTTGAAATTTGTCGTTTACGACTACTTTAATTAAACCCTTAGCTTTATTTGAGGGTGGCTCAAGCATGACACCCAGATCAAGCCAGAGCGTTACAGGCTTTCTTTAAATCAGTTGCTTTCAGGTCTATTTGTGACTCTTTTAGATTGCGGCCTCAGCTTAGAAAAATTAAGCACCGCCTTGATGACAAGGAGAACAAAACCCAGATTACGCGACTACCACTACCCTGTTGAACAAAAATTTACTTAGCAACAGCGGGGTGTATTCCACGTAATAATTGCACATTGATGGTATTGACAGACTAGACACACAGTTACTGACAGAGTAGTACATTCAAAATTAACAAGCTTCAACTATTTCTGATGACGATTATGCTTTTGCTCAGTGGTTTAAAAGCCATACAATCACAACTCCCCATTTTCATACAGCACCAGAAGGTCTTTTCGAACTCAGTTAAATAAAGTTAAAAAAGCATACCGGTGTAGAACTTGAACTATTTACTGATTCCTGAGATGCTTTGCCTTTTTCATTTGAAAAGGTGTTCGCGATGGGGCACGATGTGTGCTATTGTGGACATGCTGAAGCCAACAAATCATACATGAATAAAGATTTTGATCCAAGCAAAGAAACTGGACCTTGCTGATTGTACTTCACCTGAGCATGTAAAACAATTTGTATGGTGCTCGGGATGTGCATGTCTATTTACCCAAAGCTGTAAAATTTTGAATGGGTTGAAGATGTAGATAATCGTAGAATCAAGCTTTCAATGATGATGAGGTAGCAGGCTACATCCTGAAGGTAGAGCTTCACTCATCCTGAGAAATTACATGATCCTACACAAATGGCATCTCTGCCTCCTGAACATTTATACCACCTGGCAGCAACTTACAACAAAAATTAGCACAACAACTCAGTATGATTAAGACTAATTATGTAAATATTATTATAAGAATTTGAAACAATGTTTTAGATTTAGCTTCTAGAACTCTTAAGAAAATAATAGTCTTGAAGTTTGAGCAAATTGCACTGGCTCAAATCATAGCATTGATAAAAAGTAATACTTTGGAGCATGCTTCTGCAAAAATGAGATTTGAAGAAAAAAATTCTTTATAAACTAATGAACTAATGCAGGTTTTCTTGAAAGACAGAGAACATGCTGAAAATGCATAGCAGTTTAAGCCAGAACAAAGTGGCTTAAGGTCCGATACAATGTATCCGGGATCTAGTGTGTGCAGACTTTCATACATCTCAATGCTATTAGAGCGAAGATGTTATAGTTGAACCCTAAAACAAAGTAAAGAGTTTACAGCTTCAACAAACCTAATTTATATAGTAGGATTTCAGTATTAGATTCTATCCAAAACTTATATTTCATGACTTTCATTACAATTATGTTATGAAAAAATTATGAAAAACTTCAAAATTATTGCGTACACACTGATACGAGATAGTTTAATTTACTCAACTTAATGTACCTGACATCTAGAAGATATCAAACATTGATATCTCGCGGTTAGATACCTCCGGGATTCCAATGTCTTACAGCAATGCCTCATGTCCAATAAAAAGGTTCTGGGGCTGCTATGGAAGGACGAGAGAATCAATGGAAGAATCATGTCCGGAATTCGTTGGGTCTCAGAGCCAAATTGTATGCCTTCCGAGAAGAGATGGGATCATGATCCCTGGCAAAAGTATCGGAGGTTCAAACTTTGCTTGAAGGTATCTCCACGTTTGATGACCTCAAAAGATGTCTTTTTGAAAAGCTGCTTATTATTAAGAAAAGAACAGTACGCATGATCAAAAAGTAAAAGCATCAAGTTCATACAATCAAGCAGGGAGAAACTTTCTAAGTTAGTTGACGACAAACGTCAACTCATTGAAGTTGATACCTTGGGGTTACAAAGCGTCCTCCTTAGATTTTAAGAAAAGAAAAAATTGTTGAAGATAACGATGAGTATCAATAATAATAAAAACAAAAAAGTTAGTAATGATTAAAAACAATGTAAATATAAGTTTTAAGGATTTATGTATTATGTTTGTAAATAAAAACAATACAAGTATAATTTTAGTTTACTATATCAGATTGATCCAACTATTATGTTTAGTATCAAAACTCTAACCATTTAACATGTATTTATTTCCAATGCTTCTCTAATTACTTTTCAACGAGATATACATCTGTGGATATTGGACTTTTGCTGAGTTCGGTTGTAAAATCCAATCTTCGGTCATTGATTCCGGTCCTATTCGAGTTTGTTAGCGCGTCGTTGGATTCGTATCTCTGCAACCGACTTGATTGCGTGAAGATTTCTGTTGTCCAGTTTGGTGTGTATCCTTTGTCCAAAAACATGTCGACTTACTGACTGGATCTTTGTCTCCAACTTTCTTGAACTTCGGCTTCGATTTAGTTTTCAGGTGGTTGGGGAAATATATATTTCTTCAACAAAGTTCGTTTCTCCTGAGCAGCGGTAACATCAACAGGTTTCATTTTGATGGTGCCGTGTTCGTCATGTGTTGTGGGTCATTCACCACTTTTCCAGTCCAGCTTGCATCACGAGCCAGCGTACCGCTCTTACATTTTTATTCTTAAGTAATTGAAACGTTCACACATATGGATGCTTGAGACTCTGCTGAATGCTGGAATACAGATTTATCTTGTGTGCTGCTTCATCACAGATCTTTGCAATTCTTTGTTGTAGAACTCTTTACCCTGGATCAAGCATGGAGATTCTTTAGGAACACGACCTTGCTGAAGGACTGATTTCATTGGGTTGCACTAGTGACATCAAAATCGCCTTTCTTTTAGATTTTATTGGAACAGCCCAGGCATACCTTTTGAAAATATATCTATGAGTTGTAAGATTCTGTCATTTTATTGACTGTTGCATATGGAATCATCTCAAACGAATCAGCTTTCTGCCAAGTCTCATCGAGACCTCGGATGTCAACATCATTACGGCGACGTTTATACGTCTCTGCGGAGTCGGTTTGTGTAGCCTTGAGCCATCACTACCTTTTTGTCGTCCATTGAGTTTCTAATGAGATCATTTAATATTATTTTGGTGAGAGGAAAACTTAACTTCCCCAATGGTCAGTCTGTAATCACAGTAGCTGCAATGTTACTATTTCAGAGTGTAAATGTGAAATAATCTCTTTCTGGTCACTGTCTATATTTTTATTCAGTTCAGATATCTGTCTCAGCACAAAGGTATTCAGCGGTCGCTGCATCATGTTCATTTGCAGAAGGATTACCGAGATTGCACAGCGCCTTTTATTCTCAATGTTATAGTTTCCATGCAGTTACAAGAAAACCTCTACCAGCTGGTCCCTCGGGTTGAACCGATCATTGTCCACAGTGGGACGTCCAAATATATCGATGCTCATAGTTGTGAATATTTTGACTGTCAATGTCTGAATGATGTAATTTTCTTTTCTTTAAGAGTAGCAACCCCTGTGCCTCCTCAGCTCTTCTTCAATAATTGACATGATTTCATTCGTGTGACCTGGGATTTACAGCGCAGCTTGAGATGCCATCAGCAGATGCAAACGGATCAATCTAGTCTATTTGGATCATCCGGTATACAGCAGTCCATAGGTGTCTTGGTATGGCGTAATCATATATATTTTGGTAGTCCTCTACATGCTTTTCAACAAAACTGCAAGCAATATATTTTTATACTTGTCTGTTGAATCTCTCAAAATACTTTTACTTCGAATCATAACCTTCCTATGAGCATTTAATCTCTGGATAACCTCCAACTATTTTGTCTTGCATCTATGTAACAAGCGTGTCTTTCGGTGTCTTCTATGAACAATAATTCCAACAACCCAGGATAGATTGTCTGTCTTTGAGGCTGGAGGTTATTGTGTCATCACGGGCCAGGTGCAGGAATCACCCATATGCATTTTCAATTATATTTTCTCTGCGTGTACACCATATCTCACTCATATCATGTCTTTATGCTTTTTACTTCGGAACGCCAAAGCAATGAATTTATAGGAGAATTTTTACGCGCTGGATTATTTGTTGATGTTGGTAGTGAGGCTATAGCAAGTGATGTTCGTTGTTAGTGAACTTTCATCATCTGATATTAAACTGTTCTTTGCATACGCTCTGGATCATCATATAAAGATTTTTCAACTTTTCTGTGTTTTCACCCTCTTGTTTTCTTCTCTTTAAATATTTTCTTCTTTCAAGCTTCTTTTGAAGATTCAAACTAAACTCTGCAGTGGTGTGACAAATATTTAAACATTTCCTCCATAGTTTTCTTTCAGCCGGTATGCTTTACCCAATCCTCAACATCTTATGCTTCCGTCAGGATTTGGCATCACGCTGACTTGATATCTGATGCAGAATATCCTTCTCTGCTTTGAAAATTTCTTCTGAGGCTTTCATGATTATTGGTTAAAGTCTACAGCATGTATGACTATCACGAATCTAAAGTACCTCATGGCGTCATACCAGAATTGGAGCAGTGCGAATCCTTTTCGATACACTGCCACCGAATTCAATTCACTCGTCTCTTATCTATTACCAAATCCATATTTATTCCAAGCATGCCGAGCATAAATCTCTAAATGAGTTGTATGAGATCAGTCTGTGCTGCGACACTGATCATCATAATATGCTTCAGATTCATTTCATCTTGACGGAACCAGCACAGAAAATTTTGCATATCTCTAATCAGATGCTTAGGTATTGACTCGTGTATAAGTTTCAACAGAGGAATGAGAAGCTGTCTACATCTTGTGTCGACCCGGCGTACAGAAAAAGCACTTGATCGTGATCCTGTTTTTCCACCAAGCAACATCATCGAAATATATCATCTGAGAGTACTGAAGCTTATCTTCCAGAATGCTTGCAATTAAAACACCAGTAATTCGCTGAATGTGAGAAGAATCTAATACCATCAATCTGTTTGCAGCAAGTGTATCCTAGAACCGATAATTTTGGTTGGTTAAGGGAGCTTTGGAAGTAGAATGTATACTTACAAACCTCAAACGTTTCGGATGATGTACAATAAGCCACAGCAGAGCATACTGTTGCTCCAGCTTCATGTCGCTTGGAGTTTTCACACCGAAGTTCCTATGAACAATTGCTGATCAAAGTTGATAACTGCAACTGAGCTCACTTGGTTTGAGACTCCATGACTGCTGGATGAGATTCTGGCCTAGGACATATATACGAGCTTACATTTAGATCTCAGCATAAGTCAGTGCTTTATGTGAAATAGTGTCTTAAGAGAGCAGATGTGGTAAAAGGTTTGTTCAACAATATAATCAATAAAAGTCCCACTTGAACTTTCATACCAATCAGGTGCTGCATTGCAGGTGCACAAGGAGTTAGCCTAGGGTTGTCAGGGGTGATCCAGGTATAAAATCCTTTTTTTGACCTGTGGCCGGAAACACGATATAGCTCTTACCGAAAATCGTGAAAAATTTGGAAGCCCGTCACGAGGCTGATAAAAATCTCATGCGAGAAAGCGTGGCAACGATTTCAAGCGAGAATCGCCTGCTATTGGTGAAAGAGCTGCTGCTTGGAGTGTAAGCTTTCAAAATCATGCAGTTAATAAAGACGTTTTCGGTATGGGTCTTAAAAAGAAAACCTAGAACCAAGCAATACCAGCGTAAGACAATTAAAAGAAAAACAATGAAGCGAAAACGACAAAAGCGGCCAAAGATAACCAAAACGCAAAGATAGTCCAAAAAAGAAAGATAGTCAAGCGCAAGTACTACCAAAAAGAAAGAATTTGCTGTTTCCTAAGACAGACAAGTTGATGAAGTCTAAAAAGGGGTCCGCAACCTGGCGTGAGATCCAGCAAGTTAAAACAGCCTCTTGAAGGTGCTCGGAAAGGCTGTCAAGAAAGCTGGTGGGAAGAAAAACGTCCGACTGCCTCGTATTGCTCAGCACCAGTTCCGTCAAAGATTGGCGGAGTACTTTCCATTCCTGATTCCCCTGTTTGCAAGGGTTATCAGCTGCTGGTGCCTGCTAACAGGTGGAGCTACAAGGTGCTGCAAAAAGCTTTGTGAGAATGATGCAAGTGCAGCGAAACACTCAACGTTGTTGAAAAGAAAACGTCACAACTCTCGGAAGATGGAGGAAATAGCTGGCCCAGGTAGAGGATTATACTCTAAAACCTTGTCGAAGTGGTAAGTGGGACTTTGCCTCGAAAACCATACCCAGAGAGAGAAGCTGGTTGCAAGCAAGAAGTCAAAAACCAGTAAGAGCTTACCACATCGAGCACTTGGACTAACATCGATTTATTAAATGTATGCCAAGCTACTTAAAATTCCAAATTTTCAAATGGAGTTTTCATGCAGAAATGATTTTACCAAAAATCTGGACCGAAGATAAAATGAATCTGGCGATTAATAAATTTGGATGATAAACTTGGACCTGGAACTCACTGGGTTGCCTACAAGAAGAATCATGATCAAGTAATTTACTTTGACAGTTTTGGTAATCTACAACCCCCACAAGACTTGATGAAATATCTCGATGTTGGTAGCGTAAAGTACAATCATAAAAGATATCAAGACTTTGATACAATCATATGTGGACATTTATGCCTTAAATTCCTAGCTGGACAACTATAAATTGAAGTGACTCGGGACTATAAGCGTCAGTCATGGCAGAGTCATTCACCTTGACACTATCTGGAAACTCCTCCATACTGGAGGCAAATTATTTTCCACCGATTGAGCTATCACCAACAAAAAATTATGTACTTGGACTTGTTAAGCTTCTGACATTCAATTCAATACCAAATATCGATGTTGATGCTAATAAATTCTATGTGTCATCAAAAAGATCCAAGAGAAGTACAATCAAGAGATTTCAAGAAATAACTATACCGACAGGGAGTTATGAAATTAAAGATATTGAAACTTATATAAACAAGACATTGCCTGAACTGAGTTTCACTTTAAAAGCAAACAACAATGAGTTGAAGAGTGAAATAAAATGTGATCAGTATATAAATTTTGAACCTGAAGATTCCATTGGATCTTTACTTGGATTTACTAAACGTATACTTGAACCTAACACAGCACATAAATCTGATTTACCAGTGAAAATATTAAAAATCAACTCTCTGAGAGTCGAGTGCAATATAACTACTGGGTCATACATCAATGGCGTGAAGAATCATACAATCCATGAATTTTTCCCGAGGGTTCCAGCAGGATATAAAATAGTGGAAGTGCCAACAAACATCATTTACCTTCCAGTCGCCGTACGAGCAATACACAACGTGAGACTCCGCATTGTTGATCAAGACGGAAGAATAGCAAATTTCCGTGGTGAGACTATAACGATAAGACTGCATATAAAGAGTCTGTAATGGGTATCGTATATGAGACAAAGACTGGTAATGGGTATAAAAGGATTGCAGCATGCCCAAAGATCATCAGTCATCATCAAGCTCTGAAAGTGTTAACACATCAGAACGCAGAGTTCCTAAAAAGTCTAGGACTAAAATTACGTGGAAAATTCATAAGATAAAAATAAATTTTTGTTGTCTAGCTTGTGTAATACCATGGCGGAAATCTTAGATATAAAAAAATCGATTATTTTTGATGAGTCTATTGCACACTGTGAAGCTCATTCACACCTGCCATATGCATCATCAACATTCAACAACAGTGATGAAATCAGGATTGCTGTTCAGCATCAAGATCTATGCTTGCTCCCAAGCAAGAGCACATTACATTTTTATGGAAGAATGAGGAAAGCTGATGGTACTGCTGTAAGTGCTACTACAAAGATGATCAACATGGCTGTCTGTCATATGTTTGAAGAGATACGTTATGAGCTCAATGGTGTAGAAATTGACAGATGTAAGAATGTTGGTATTACCAGTGTTATGAAAGGATACGCTTCTCTGAGTCCAGGACAGCAAAATATTCTGGAAAATGCTGGTTGGATTGTTAATGAAGATAGTAACAAGTTGACTAGTGCTAATGGTTACTTTGATGTCTCAGTACCGCTGAGTTTTATTCTCGGATTTGCTGAAGATTATCAACGAGTTATCGTGAATGCTAAGCATGAATTGATACTGATCAGATCAAATACTGATCAAAATGCTTATGCTGTTACCGCTGGGGAAGAAGATGTTTCAATTACGATCCAAAAAATTGAGTGGATTGTACCGTATATAACAATGTCTGACAAGCAAAAAATTGAGGTGTTGAATTACATAACCTCTGATCCAGCAATCCCAATCAGTTTCCGCACTTGGGAATTGTATGAGTATCCACTGCTACCAGCTACAACCAACCACATTTGGTCAATCAAAACAACAAATCAACTCGAGAAACCTCGTTTTGTCATCGTTGGATTTCAAACAGCAAGAAGGAATCAATCGAATCAAAATGCAAGCGAGTTTGACCACTGCAACATAAGAGATATTAAACTCATCTTGAACTCTCAGAGTTATCCATATGGAAATTTGAACCTCAACATTGCGAATAATCAGTATGCATTGATGTATGATATGTACACAAATTTTCAAAGTGCTTACTATGGAAAAGAAGCTGAGCCTCTAATGGCTAAGAAAGATTTTCTGAATAAAGCACCTCTGTATATAATTGACTGCTCCAAGCAGAACGAGTCAATCAAGTCTGGACCTGTGGATATACGACTGGAGTTTGAATCATCAGCACAGTTTCCAAATCAAACTACTGCTTACTGTTTAATAATTCATGATCGTATAGTGGAATACAATCCAATCAGCAGCACTGTGAGAAAACTTACCTAATGGTACAGTTTGATCCCAAACCCACCATACATTACATGTATGTGTGGGACTATGCATCCAGACAAGCGAGAAAAGGTCCATGGGAACAAGCAGCAAGAGACGGAGAACGATTTCGCCGACGAATACAAGAATTAAATAAAATTATTGAACCTGTACTAATCAATAAACTTAATGTAATTAAAAATAGTAAATAAAGAAAAAAACTTTTTTATAATTTTATGTTTTTTAATTATAAACCTTACTATAATAAGCACAAAATAAAAAATTTTAGTATAAACATTAAGTATAAAAATTAAGTATACATATTAATTAAAACTAATATTCGAACACAGATTTTTTAAAATTTCGACAATTGATTTTCCAGTGTGATTGATAAGCTTAAACTTACTGTAGTTGGTTCCAATGTAGTGTAAATTCAAAGTATCACCCAAAATTAAAATTTTCATTTTTAGCATCATGTCGGGATTATTAAGATATTTTTGGTTAGTTGCAGCAGGGAAGAATGTTGAAAAGTTGTTATCCAAGTCAATTTCAACGTTGAGTCCATGATCAGTCACAGCAGTTCTAATTCCGGTTAGTTTATAAGTTTTTCCAGCCTCGAGTTTCCTCATGCGTTTGAATGGTAATCTGCTCTTGGTTTGATCTTCAACATTGATCCGTTTAAATGTTTTTGATCTCTCAATTTCGTATACATCATCAGTAGCAGAATGTTTACGGTAAGGAGCCATTACTGAGATTCTGTCAACAGATTCCAGACAGCAGATTTCAACACCAGGATGTAGATAGCAGAGTCCAGCAGCAGATTTCAGGTAGTAGATTTTGACAGTGAATTTCAGCACCAGGATGCGGGTTTCAGGTAGCAGAGTCACTATGATACTTCACTGTATTTCACTCGTACTTCACACTGTATACTCGTACTTCACTGTATTGAAGTATACCCGCGGCACGCTGCTTTTATAGTCAGGTAATGACGTCATCTATTACGCAGTTAGAAAATTCTAGAATAGTATGAGTCATAATCTAAAAATAGAAACTGCGCAGTTATGGAATATAACCTATCAATCATAAGTTAAATGGCGGGAAAGCATAAACATAACCTAAAAATCATAAGTTAAATGGTGGGAAAGCATAAACATAACCTAAAAATCATAAGTTAAATAGCGGGGGAATTATAACCTATAAATATTGAGATAAAGTCATCAATTACGTAGTAGAGAGACGCGAACCTATTAGATGGCGCCATCTACTACACAGTTCAAAAAATTAACCGCGTAATTTGAAAAACCAATCAAATTATTAACCAAGAAAAATAATTATCCAATAAAATAATCGAGTGGTGGGGGTAAAATCCAGAGATCGGATTATAAAAGGTTGAGTTGATTGTGAGAGTCATCATTCAGTCACTCCTCGTCGTTGAGAGCAGTAATCATGGAGATCATTCTGGATGTTCAAGGATTTAGAGGACCTGATAATCGCTTTATTGTCAAGGAATTGGCCTCAATAACAATTCAACATGATATTGATAATATTGAAGAATTATCATACACGCTATTCCAACCACCATATCACTGGAAGGTGCTACCAGCCAACTATCAACGTCTGAATACCTGGCTGATCCGAAATTATCATGGAATCGGTTGGAACGCCGGAACAACTTCATATTACAAGCTCAAAGAAGTTCTTAATTATTTAACTAATAATAAAAAAATTATTTATGTAAAAGGTGCTGAGAAAAGTTATGGATTCAAAATCACGTTGAATGTAATAAAATTGTAATCGACCTTGAAAATTTTAATTGTCCATCTTTGAAAAGCATGAAAATAAGTAATAACCATTTTTGTAATTATCATTATTGTTTATCTGATTTATGTGCTTTGGAAAATGTAAAAAATTTAAAAGATTGGTTTCTTAATAATCAATAAATTTATTAAAATATGAATTTAATCTTTTTATTTTCCCCGATCAAGTAGTTTTAATTTTCAAAATAAATATATATTTTCAAATAATTTTAAGCTGAATTGATTTTTACTTCACAAGATGACGCTGATTTGACATTATATCTTACCAAGTAATTTTACCTCATAAATAACGTTTTTTAGAATCGAAACTATAGTTCTTGAGAGAAATAATTAGTAATATTCATCTCTGAAGAAGCGCAGATGTTGCTGTATTCCAAAAACAACTTTTCCAAGTGCAATCAAAATACACCACAGTTGATGCTTATTTGACACTAGAGATGGCGTGAGTGTTTGACACTAGAGATGGCGTGAGTGTATGAGTCTTGTCATCGATTAAGCATCAACTGTATATGAAAACTTTACCGACTATCATTAAATTAATTTGATAAAATTACAATAAATTTTTATTTTATTTATAATATTAATAATAAAAAATATTTTCGAATATGAAATTGAGTTATTCTAACAGTTACGAGAAAAATTTTTTATTATTCAAACTGGCTGCTTCTGCGCGCCAAACGTTAACCGGTAGCAGAATTTTGATAGGTTGATATGTTATTGAAAAAATAAATCAATTTTGAACAAATTTTGCATTTAGGTATACTGAAAAATGATTATCATATATATCCAATAATTTCTACATGACAATGTTTATTGTCAATTGGTCATATACATCAAAATACCGACTTGCCGGTTGTGTATAGTGTATCTTTAATAAAAGAACCAATCAGCATGATACGTTTTGGGTCTAAGAGTTTCTATTGGTCGATTTCATGGAACTTTTATAATAGGAAGAAAGAAAATAATGCGTAGATGAAAATTATGTGAAGATAGACAAGCTAAAACTTGTAAAGCGTCAGTTTTGTAAAAACGTTAACAACATTCATAACGTAAGTTATTTTTACTATTTATTGTATAATTTCTCGTCAATTAATAATTGCAATCTATATGTTATCAATATTTTATATTCATTATTATTTAATCATGTCATAAAGTTAATCACTAATAATTATTAAATTAATAACAATAATTTAATTTTCAATAAAAAAATATCAATGCTTGTGTTCAATTAAAATAACAATTATTTAACATCATTATTGTTTAAAATTTATTCCATATGTTTGATTATTTCATTCATAATATAATCATCAATAATTAATAATTAAGTTAGCCGACATCTGGAAATTTTTAGAATTTTTTTATTGGATAAATTATTACAAAAAATTTTCATATGTAGAATATTTGAAAATTAATCATCAAATTAATAATAATAATAATAATAATAATATTTATTTTTTAATAAAAATAAAAAAATAATTTCAATGTATAAGTGCTAGTTTAAATATAATTCTTATGATTATTAGATATATTTATTAATAATAACGGTTATAATAATAATAACTATGATAATATTCATGTATAAGTTAATTAATTAATTAATCTATCATTTTTAGAAATATTTCAAAACTTGAAACCAACAACAGCAACAACAACAACAGTAAAAGGTAATTTAACATATAATAGAGTTTATTTAATCTAAGAAATATTGTATAAAAAGCTGGAAAATTATTTAATAGAGTAATAATTTTTTTGTAGATGGGTAATATCTTATCATATGAAATTATATTCCCTGTAGAATGGTATACGATTGATCCGAATACCTTATGGGACTTAATAGTGGTAGAACTTGGTGCGTTAATTCTGGGAGGTGAAAAATTTCATGATTCCATCGTAACTATCAACAACCTTGCAACAGTTCTAGATATAAGTCATAAAGAGTTATCCCTGGTGGTTTAAGGTACCTGGAGATCTTGAACCATCACCAAATCGGTACATATTTTCAGGTGATCTTTGATTGAAATGTACCCTGAAATTTATGATAAGTATGTGGTGCAAAATGGGCTGCATCTACCAGGTGAGTTTTTATATGTTACAATTATACACTTTTTATCTATTCATTAAAATTCATCTTGATTTATTACAGTGTATCCTTCTATGGGTCCTGAGCTTTGTTACAGCATCTTAATTCCAAGTGAATGGGTCCAGAGTAAGAACATCTAGCCAAATAATTAATTTAATTTTCCGAGACATATCTCAAAAATTGTTGCATGATGATAATTACGAGATTGATGGTTCAGAAATTATAATCGATGAAGTAACAACAAACATTATTATCAGCAATCAATGCTTGACATGGACTTTTATGAAGCAAGCAGATATCCAGATAAACAATGATGATTATGTGACAATTGACGATTGGATAAGTGGTTTATTTAGAAGAATGATAAATTTCTACCGACAAAGACAAGCAATTGTTGTAGCGATTCAGCAGGTTAATGTCAACAATGTATTAGAAGAAGAAGAAGAAGATGAAGGATTTTTCGAGAATGATCAAGATGATGATTAAATAATTTTTATGTTTTATGTTCCTTAATTAATTAAGATAATGTATATTTCTTTATAAATATTGAGTTTCAAAATCAATAAATAAAGATATAAAATTAATTTTAAAAAATATTCATCATAAATCTAATTATAATAATAATAATCATTTTTTTAAGAAAAATTATACGTTGTGTTCCTTCATCAATTAATTGAGATAATAATATATATTTCTTTATAAATATTTGAAAAATATTGACTTTCAAAATTAACAAAGATATAAAATCGAATAATTAAAATTTTTATCATAAATCAGATTATTATTATAATTCTAACAATATTATGGCTTAGGTATAAGAAATAATAATAAATTCCTGAATAATAAGAGGTAACTTAAATATTAAGACGCGCCGGGCATAGGTAAATGGTTGAGGGTGGGGGGATATAGTCCAACAGCGGTAGCATACTATTACTATTGGAAAAAACACCTTTCACTACTCTCCTAAAGGTGGCGTGGTAAAAGATCGTGGTGGAGAAGGTTGTTTGAACCACTCACATTGCCGCGCTAAAAATATACTAATATCAGATGGCTCTGGTACAAGGCGCGTGAAATTAAAACTATCATAAAGATGAGTAACTTAAAAAATTAAGTTTTAGTAGAACTTATGAAATTTTAATCTTAAATTAAAAATGTGAGGGATTATAAATAAAAACAATGAATTATTTTATATTAAAATACAATATTTTATTGATTAAATAATTCCACTGGTCATTTTTACATCAAGACTAGAATTAATAAATTCAAATTTATTATATTTTCCACCATGGTAACGCAGAAACAGATAGTTTAAATCTATTAATTCATTCAAACTCTTTATGATGTTATCATCTTTCAGATGTTGAATAGTTCTTGATGGTAGATAAATGTTAAATTCATCATTTATATTAGCAACAATCCTAGTCCCATACTGAGTTGTAATAGCTTTGATACCGTTAATCTTATATTCTCGATTAAACTCCAACTCAATCATTTTTTTAACAGGAAGAATCCCAGCAAGACAATTAACCTCATTTATTTTGGTAAGATCCATGATTGATAGCTGTAAAAATTTTTTAATTAATTAAATGATTCTTCATTCAATTCATATTTTAATTAGACAGTAAATGAATACTTACAATTGGTAATACTGATAGGCAGAAGATGTATATCACCAATACTTCACTACTGTCTGTCGACAACTGGTACTTCACTGGAGACGTGTACTTCGTTTTTGTGAAGTTCACTCTCGACGAGCTGCTTATATAGACAGAAAATACTGCGCAGTTACCCCCACTCCTCTACCTCAAAACCGGTTTGATGACGTCATCTGCTACGCAGTTAGAAATAAAACAAAAGAAAACTGCGTAGTTACATGACCTTGAACAGGCTCAGACCTGTTTAAAAGTAGACAGAAACCTCGACAGATGGCGTATCTTCTCGCATGTACTCCTCATACGTACAGTTTGAATATATTAATCTTTTCAGAATATAAACAATGAAATGCACCTGTGATCTAAGCAACAATAGTTGACGCTGAGATCACAGGTGCATTTTTTAACAAAATGGCGAATTCACAATTCAAAATGGCGGATAGCGGCCACCAGATGGCGGATTTAAGATAGCAAATTCAAAATGGCGGATAGCAGCCACCAGATGGCGGATTTCAGACTCAGATAGCAGTCACCAGATGGCGGATAGCAAATTCAAAATGGCGGATAGCAGCCACGAGATGGTGGATTCAAATGGCGGATAGATTTTTAAAAAATGGCGGGAAAATGGCGGATAGATTCAAATCACAGAATTCACCACCAGCGCCACCTACAACCTCCACCATATCCACGTCGGTAAAACAGGTCGGTAAAACAGGGCGCCCATATCTACGAATGGTAACTTAGCATGGATACGAACCCACAAATCTGTTTTACCGACTGAGTATTACCCCCCCTGACACACTACTGACCATATCACTCCTTATCGTCGCTCCTTAAAATGGCTCTCAATCAAATCAAAAAGATTGTATCTCTTAGCTTGTTTCCTGTATAAACTGTTCAATTCTGGTGAACCAAATTTTTTGAGGTGTCTCTTTGTTGAGGAGCCACAAGATATAAGACGCTCGGAAAGGCTGGCTTCAAAGTACAACAATGTCTCGTTTAGCTTTCCAAACTTCTCAACAGCAGTATATGAACACTCTTTCTTAATATCATCAATACGCCTTTGGCGTGAAATACCATTGGATGTCATAAATTCAATTAGCAT
>NW_025401843.1:0-3061 GCF_020080835.1 Cotesia glomerata
GAAACGACGTTGAAAAGTAAAAGAGGAATTTGTTGGTTCGCCATCGCCGCGATAGATGGCGTCGTTTCGTTTCACTTTCGCAGTAAAATCGCCGAGCTAATATAAGCGAGAAACCGCGTCGTAGGTATAATTTTCGTTCTTTCAAAGAACAAAAATTGACTTTATCTGAAATTAATAATTGATTAAAATATTTCGAATAAATTCGAAATATCCAATTAATAATTAATTTCTAAGTCCCAGTGACTATTTAGTATGGGAAAATAATTTTACGAAAATTATTCATTTTGTATGAAGATTATTTTTTAAGTGTCGTGGATGAATTTGTATGGAAATGTATTTTGATTGGAATTTATGAAATCTGTCAAATTGATTGAATGAATTTAATATTTAATTTCAGAAATTTAAATAAAAACTTAGAAACTTTCGGGGATTTCCCGAAGTTTGACGGCGAGCGATAGGTGGCGATAATTCGCCTATAATTTTCGCTGTTAGTAATAATTTTCGGGTTGATAAAGCCCGAAAATTATCCGCCGTTGAGCAACCTTTCTCCGGGGTTAATTTCTCGTCTAGAGACTTCTGGCCGAGGAATTAGAAGAGGGTCCACTCTACCTGGTGCGGTCTACTACAGGTAAGTGAACTTGATCTCCTACGAGAACAGACGACTCTCCACCTGGAGGCCTTCAGCCAAAAGGTGACAACCACAGCCGATTAGGTGGGGCGAGGTGGATTTTATTCACTCTCCCCTTGGGAATCGCGAAGTAGGGCCTGCGGGGCGGCACTAGTCACCCGTCAGGAATCGAGCACCCGAGGGCCGACGGAAGGGAATTAGCGACGCGTTTTTTGTAAACAACGGGAGTATGATACTACCGAAGTCGGTAATGATATTAGTAAACGCCGTGTATGTATGGGTTTGTTTAATTAATCGCCGTTATTGTAAAATGTATAAATTTAATGTTTTGTTTATTAGAATAAAGAGGTTCTGTTTTTGATAATTATCAGAGCCTGGAAGTTGGGGCAAAACAATTAAAAATAAAAAAAAGAGCGAAATTCACACGACAATGCCTAGCAATAAAACAATAGCGAGCAAATTCACACGCATAATTCATGTCATAGCCTAGAAATTGAATGTCAAAATAAAATAAGTTTGGCAGCAAAAACACGTGTGTTTATGTTGAAGAACTCTGAAATTAGCTGTAAAATGAAATATAAATAAATTTATTACTTGGTGCGTTTGCAGACAAAAAGTAAGACAAAAAATAATACAAAAAATAAGACTTATATATAGACTATATATATAGACTATATCAATAAATTTTTATCACATCTCTGACCATGCAAGTCTGATCAGATCTACCCGGAAAAAAATGATCAGACCTGACCATGCCTGTTCATGTATGATCAGGCCTGAAATTAGACCTGCTCACGTCTGTTCATGTATGATCAGGCCTGAAATTAAACATGGTCATGCCTGTTCATGTCTGAAGTGTTAAATACGCTCAGGCCTGATCATACCTGTTCATGGCTGTCCATGTCTGTTCATCCCTGTTCATGTCTGAAGCGTTAAATACGTTCAGGCTTGATCATACCTGTCCATGTCTGTTCATATCTCAAGCATTAAATACGCTCAGGCCCGATCATACCTGTCTATGCCTATTCATGCTAAGGACCAAATATGCTACGAACAAATTTTTGAATATGTTCAGTGTATGTACATTAATTTCAATTAATAAATTTGTAAATTATCAATAAACGGTACATTTTATTATTCAATAAATAAAAGTATTTTGAATATCATTAAAAACCTACCGTAGGGTAAATTTAATTAACTTTTCTAGGCATGGACAGACATGAACGGGCCTGAGCATATTTAATGCTTCAAACATGAACAGGCCTGAGCGTATTTCCCGCTTCAGACTCGAACAGGCATGGACAGACATGATCAGACCTGAGCGTATTTAACCCTTCAGATATGAACAGACATGATCAGACCTGAGCGTATTGAACACTTCAGACATGAACAGGCCTGAGCATATTTAATGCTTCAAACATGAACAGGCCTGAGCGTATTTCCCGCTTCATACTCGAACAGGCATGGACAGACATGATCAGACCTGAGCGTATTTACCCCTTCAGACATTAACAGACCTGATCAGACCTGAGCGTATTTAACCCTTCAGACATGAACGAGCCTGATCAGGCATGATCATACCTGAGCGTAATTAACGATTCAGACATGAACAGGCCTGATCAGACCTGAGCGTATTAAACCCGTCAGACATGAACAGGCATGAACAAGTCTGATCAGACATGAACAGGCCTGAGCGTATTTGACGCTTTAGACATGAGCAGGCATGAACAGGCATGATCATGTCTAATTTCAGGCCTGATCATACATGAACAGGCATGATCAGGTCTAATTTCAGGCCTGATCATACATGAACAGGCATGGTCAGGTCAGATCATTTTTTCCCGGGGAGTGAGAAATCAGAATGATTTAAAAAAAATTCTTAGTGTAGGGAAATATAATGGTAATAAATAAAAAAAAATGAATCCAAATAACATTATGAGTTAGTATTTATCAATTTCTTACGTTTTCCGGTATAAAAATGGCTGTAAATTCATCAAATATTGGTGAGATAACTTTTTTTTTATGAGT
This sequence comes from Cotesia glomerata, assembly GCF_020080835.1. Taxonomy (NCBI): domain Eukaryota; kingdom Metazoa; phylum Arthropoda; class Insecta; order Hymenoptera; family Braconidae; genus Cotesia; species Cotesia glomerata. The sequence continues at coordinate 2,657 of NW_025401843.1, forward strand.
CAGTCCTTTTTTTCTTCCTACTTTTGGCGGTTTGCTCGAAAAATTAAAAAAAAATATATTTTTTTCAAAAACTGTACTTTGACGACTCCTACCGGTGAACCAGTGCGAGTTACACAAAAAAACTCTAAAGCTATTTTGAAAAGCGTGAAATTCCCCACAAGGTCTATCAAACCGATTTGGAATATTGTAAAAGCCGGGTAAGTATTTGAAATTTGAAAAAAAAAAAAATTTTTTTACATGCATTTTAAATGGTAAAACTTTAAATTTTTATTGTAAGTACTTAAAATTATTATTAAGAGCTCAAACTTGGTAAGAATATTTTTTTTTATAAGTAGATTAATATTTTGCATGAGCACCGAAAAAAAAAAAAAATTTTGCGGAAATGAACCACCCTAATATATATAC